>NW_028324303.1:8670000-8900000 GCF_058129835.1 Hydra viridissima
TACAATATTTATTTATAACAATAATAAACATAATATTAAAAATAATTTAAAAAAGTACATACCCTTACAGTTGGTATATCGTTTGATATTAAATTTTTAAAAAAAATCGACTGCGCATGAATTTATTTTATGACCAACGCATGGAAAATATTTTAATAGAGGATCTAAATCTGTTAAAGCTTTTTTCATGTTAAATCCAGAGTCTGCTACAGCGTATAGAGCCTAAATTAAAAAAAAAAATTTTTATAATCCATACTCTTCTTGTGATATATTTGAAAAAAATGTAATTCGGTCAAGTGATATAAACCCAGAACTCGACTACGAAGACGATAATTTTTATCAACATAATGAAAAGTTGCACTTAAATAGGCTTCTTGCGAAATTGAAGTCCAAATATCGTGTGTGAGCGAACCATATGATAAATCGTTCATATCTTTTTGTACATTTATCTTTACTCTTTCATACTTAAAATAACATAGTTATATATATATGTATATATATATATATATATATATATATATATATATATATATATTTGTAAAAAATACTTACCATTTTCGGAACTAAAGTATATGATATTGTTTGTCGTTGAGGCAGTTTGTAATCTTGATTTAAACATTTAACAAAATCAATAAATGATTGGTGATTTACAAGGCACATCGGCATATTGGCTTTGAGAAGGAAATCAAGCAATTTCTCAGTTATAACTTCTTGTCTTTTTAATGTAAACCTTTTATTACTGTAGCTGTTTTCATCAACTTCTATTTCTTCATTTTTTTCAAAATCTAAATCGTAAAGAACATCTAGTTCTTGTCTTTTGACATTACAATTCGATGGTCCAAATATTTTATGAACAGATTTTAGGTGCCAAATTATGTTGCTTGTGGAATTGCCGGACCATTTTATTTTCCATTTACTATTGTCCTCGGGATACTTCATTTTACAACCCAGCAAGAACAAGACGCATTTAATACGTATTATTTTAATATTATTTACGTTTTTTCTAGAGTAGACAATAAAAACAAGTTTTAAAAACGATCATTCGAGATGAGTTTCAGCGGAATACAAAACTTATCTTTAAGAGACGTATTAAATACGTATATTTTCTGTATGTGCAAGCGCATAATAATAATTTTCGCGTAAATCCGGATTTTACGGAACAGCCAAATTATGTGACACACTTTTTCAAGTTAGTTTTAAAGTTGCATAGATGAACTTGATTTGGTGTGTAATTTTTTAGAAATATGTATCAAAAGAGACTTTTTTTGAATAATGCAATTATGGAACTTGTAATCATAGCGTTACTTGTGAATAATTGTGTGCGTAAAAGATGTCATTATAGCGTTACTTGTGAATAGTTATGTGCGTAAAGGATATGTCATTATAGCGTTACTTGTAAATAATTGTATGTGTGAAAAGATGTGTGAATGCCTTATAGCATTACTTGTAAATAATTGTATTTGTGAAAAGATATGTGTGAATGCCTAGGGAATGCCTACTTGTAAATAATTGTATGTGTGAAAAGATATGTGTGAATACCTAGGGAATTAACTTGTATATAAATTGTGTTGAATTTTACAAAGATACATCGGCGTTTACGCACAACTAAAAAACGATCTTTTTTATGCGAAACTACAAGCTATTTCGGCGAAATGGCGACTAAACTTGATTTAAAGTTAATTCCAGAGTTTAGTGGAAACGATCAACAGTCAGTTGCGGAGTGGCTGGAAAAGGTTGAATTGGTATGTAAAGTAATTGGTGTAACCGATCTGGCACGTGTGGTTCCTCTCCGTCTCACTGATGGTGCATTCGTAGTGTATCAACAGTTAACAGAGACTGATAAAGAAAATTTTAAGAGAATAAAGAAGGCTTTGCTTGAAGCTTTTGCCGTTGATGGATTCACAGCCTACGAGCAGTTTGTCACGAGAAAGCTGAAACATGGAGAAGCAGTTGATGTTTATTTGGCAGAACTACGAAGATTGTCTACCCTAATTGGTGGGCTACCAGACAAAGCGATCGCGTGTGCCTTTGTTGCTGGGCTCCCCGAGGAAGTTCGACGAATGCTGAGATCGAGTTCTCGTATGGACGATCTTACAACTGTTCAAATACTTGCGCGAGCAAGGACTCTGATGATCGAGGAACGGAACAACGGGATGGTGGAAAAATTTGCTGTAGCTGCAATGAAAAGTAGTGATCCGAGGTTGCTAGAAGATAAAACACAATCAGTGTGCTATGAATGCAAACTTCCCAATCACTTTGCGAGAGATTGTCATTTAAGAAGACATAATTATCGAAACAAGTCAAGTAGAAGACGGGAGTCAAGCGATGTGCTGTGTTACTCGTGTCAAGAGTATGGACACATATCAAGAATGTGTCCAAAAAACGGAGTGAGGGAGAAGACGTCTGCGCCAGTTCTCTCCCTAAACAATCAATAATGGCGTTACCTACCATGCTCTTGGATATTAACGGTGTATTTCAGGATGTGCTAATTGACTCAGGGTGTACCTGCTGCATCATTTATAAAAAATGTGCGACAAAAATAACGAAGAAAGAAGTTAGCGTGGTAACTGTAAATGGACAACAACAGCAGTGCGAAGGTGTTAGCCAAACTCGAATCACCGCGCCAAATGGAAATACAGTGTGTGTGGAAGCACTTGTGGTCAATTTCAAACCGCTGGGTTTTTGTTTCATAATGGGTATGAATGGAATAGTGGCACTTGGTGGAGTATCGATTTCTGCAACGCGGGATGTTTGTTTTATGAAAAAAGAAGCATGTTTACTTGGTTTAAAAAGCGATTTGTCAATAGATGTTCATGATATGAATATAACGGCTCAGGATTTCACAGCTTCATTTGAAAAGAAAAATAGAGAATGGATAATTGCGTGGAAATGGAATACCAAACCTGAAAATCTGGTGAATAGAATTGCTGAATATACCATCCCCATCGGCATAAAACACGATTACGAAAAAGAAATTGAAGGGTGGATAGAGAAAAAATGGCTGCAAAAGTACGAAGCGAAAAAACACGGTCCAGTAAAAGGTTTGGTTCCACTTATGGCAGTGGTGCAGCAAAACAAAGGGAAAGTGCGACCAGTGTTAGACTTCAGGGAGCTGAACACGTTTATTGAACCATTTACGGCGAACACGGATGCATGTGCTGACAAACTTCGAGACTGGAGACGGCTTGGAGAAAATATTTCAATTATTGATTTATCATCGGCCTACATGCAACTCAAAATCAGCGAGGAACTCTGGGCTTACCAAACTGTTGTGTTCCGTGGACAGAGGTTTTGTTTAACACGTTTGGGATTTGGTCTGAACGTTGCGCCCGTCATAATGAAAGCAGTTTTGGACAAAGTTCTATCGCAAGACGAAAAGATCTGGAAGGGAACATCATCATACATTGATGATATTCTTGTAAATGAAGACATCGTATCAGTTCGCAGTGTACTTGATCATTTGGATATGTATGGATTACATTGTAAGCCGGCGGTTCGTGTGTCCGAAGGGGCGAGAGTTCTAGGATTACAAGTTGGAATTGAAAATAAGAAGTTATTTTGGAAGAGAGACAACGATTTTGGTGAAATTCCAAGTTCTCTAACGAGGCGAAAAATCTTCTCTTTATGTGGAAAAATGACAGGGAATCTTCCAGTTTGTGGTTGGTTGCGTGTAGCTTCGTCATTTGTTAAAAGGACGGCAAACGCCCTAACGAAAACATGGGATGAGAAGATACAATGCGATTTTGTTGAAAAAATGGTGAACGATATGGTAAAAAGAACACGTAACGACGATCCTGCCAAAGGAGTTTGGAATGTTTATGGCAACGAGGCAACAGTGTGGGTGGATGCTAGTTCACTAGCGCTAGGTGTGAGTATCGAAGTTGATGGCAATATAATCGAAGACGCTTGTTGGTTAAGAAAAGATGATACAACACATATAAACATGTCTGAACTCGATGCAGTAATCAAAGGACTAAACATGGGTCTCAATTGGAAGATGAATGTCTTGCATATTTGCACTGATTCGAAAGCAGTATTACATTGGGTCACCGATGCACTGACTGGAAAATCTAGATTGAAGACAAAGGCTTCAAACGAAATGCTGATTAGAAGACGGCTTCAGACCATTACGAATATTGTGGAGGAATACAAACTCAGAGTGGATATTAAACTAGTGCCCTCGGAGTCTAACTTAGCCGATGTACTTACTCGAGTGCCTGGAAGTTGGTTGAAAATGATCGATAAGCCCACTGAACTTGCTGCAGGTGGAACGATTAGTGCTTCTCTATCTCCCAAAGAAATAAACCATGTTCATAAGTCCACGGGACATTATGGTGTGAAGAGAACATTGTATTTTGTTCGTAGAATTGACCCATCAGTAAGCAGGGAAGAAGTCAGGCAAGTGGTTGAAAAATGTGTAACCTGTCAATCAATTGATCCAAGTCCGATAAAGTGGCCGAAAGGGAAGATCGAAGTAAAAGGGACGTGGCAACGGCTTGGTATGGATATAACTCATTATGAGGGGCAACATTTTCTTACCCTGATTGACTGTGGGCCTTCACGATATGCAATATGGCGCCATCTTAAAGACCAAACTAGTGCATGTGTCATTCAGGAATTAAACGAAATCTTTCTTGAACGAGGCGGTCCAAACGAAATTCTGACGGATAATGATACAGCATTTCGAAGCACATTATTTTCGCAATTTATGAACAAATGGAACGTTAAACTTCGCTTCAGGTGCGCTTACGTTCCTTCAGGGAACGGAATTGCAGAACGGTGCCATCGAACAGTGAAAAGAACGGCGAAGAGAGTTCCGTGCAGCATACCCGAGGCAGTTTATTGGTATAACGTCAGCCCAAAAGACTGTTGTAAGTCATCTACAGCACCCGCAAATAAATTATACCATTACGAAATTAGAGTTAGAGGAATTGACGACGATAAAAACGCATATGAACCTCATGAGAAGATCACCAACAAGTTTAAACTCGGCGATGAAGTATGGGTAAAGCCCCCGGACAACCGATGTGACTCTCAATACAAAATTGGGAGAATTACAGGAATTATTTCGGAGCAAACGGTAGAAGTGGACAAAGTATCCCGGCACATACGCGACCTAAGACCCGTCAGAGTTGATAACAAGTCGAATGAGGATCTAGAAGATGATGAAGAACTGTGCGTTGTGTTACCTGAAGACGAGACAAACCAGACGCCAATGTTGCGAAGAAGCACCCGAAAAAGGATGGCACCTGAGCGATATAGTCCGTGAGGTGAAGTGGTCGTTATGACCAAGGGGGAGTGTAATTATAGCGTTACTTGTGAATAATTGTGTGCGTAAAAGATGTCATTATAGCGTTACTTGTGAATAGTTATGTGCGTAAAGGATATGTCATTATAGCGTTACTTGTAAATAATTGTATGTGTGAAAAGATGTGTGAATGCCTTATAGCATTACTTGTAAATAATTGTATTTGTGAAAAGATATGTGTGAATGCCTAGGGAATGCCTACTTGTAAATAATTGTATGTGTGAAAAGATATGTGTGAATACCTAGGGAATTAACTTGTATATAAATTGTGTTGAATTTTACAAAGATACATCGGCGTTTACGCACAACTAAAAAACGATCTTTTTTATGCGAAACTACAATAATAATAATTTTCGCGTAAATCCGGATTTTACGGAACAGCCAAATTATGTGACACACTTTTTCAAGTTAGTTTTAAAGTTGCATAGATGAACTTGATTTGGTGTGTAATTTTTTAGAAATATGTATCAAAAGAGACTTTTTTTGAATAATGCAATTATGGAACTTTAATTCTAAACGGAATTCTTTGATGTAATATTTTATTTATATTTTTCAAGTATATATCGAAGCCTTCGATATATACTTGATGACCAGCATTCCTTCGACAAAAGAATGCTGGTTCATTTTTCTTATATTTTCTCTCGCCGTTAAAAGCCTTTTTTCTTACTACCTGCCGAATTTCATTGAAAAAAAGTATACTTAGACACTTTAATACTATACTCCAATTAAGTAAAAGTTTGCTTGTGGTTTGGACATCACGTATATATCAAAAGAATGCTTGTTCATTTTTCTAGCATGTTCTCTCGCCCTTAAAAAACTCTCTCTCCTTCTCCCTCTCTCTTCTCTCTCTCTCTCTCTCTCTCTCTCTCTCTCTCTCTCTCTCTCTCTCCTCTCTCTCTCTCCTCTCTCTCTCTCTCTCTCTCTCTCTCTCTCTCTCTCTCTCTCTCTCTCTCTCTCTCTCTCTCTCTCTCTATATATATATATATATATATATATATATATATATATATATATATATATATATATATATATATATATAATGTTAATAACTCAGTTATAAGTTAATTAAAAAGTTTATATATGCAAAAGTTTTATTTAGGTTTTTTCAATATTGTTAAATATGGCATACTTCAAAAAGTACCGTAGATTAAATGCAATATTAGATACTATTGTTGATTCAACCAGCAATGGCAGTGACATTAGTGATATACCAACAACACAGCCTTTGAAAGACATCATGGAAAAGCAAGTTAATTACTTGTCTGATCATAATAGTATTTCTGATTTTGGATATAATGATAAATATATATCTTCCGCTGAATCAATTGGTAATCCTGATATATTCCCAATAAAAGATTCATTAACTTTCAGTAAAAAACTAAGACTTTTGGTACTAAAACACAACCTGAGTAATAATTGCAAAAATGATTTTCTTGAATTGCTTATAAATGAAGGGCATTGTTTACCAAAAAATTGTCGAACTTTTCTGAATACTCCCAGGAGTATTGACTTTGAAGAAAAGGCAGGAGGGTTTTTCACTTATTTTGGAGTTGAAGTTGGAATTGTGAGGGAACTTAATAAAATTCAAAATAATAAAGTTGACAGTGTTCAGCTATTCATTAACATTGATGGCCTTCCAATTTTTAAATCATCTAAAAAGCAATTGTGGCCTATTCTAGGGAGGTTTTTGCATTCAGATGTTTTTTTAATTGGCTTGTTTTGTGGATTTTCAAAACCGAATTCTGTAGAGGTGTTTCTTTCTCAGTTTATAGATGAGATAAAGTTATTGCAGTTTTCTGGAATTTTATATGAGGGTAAGAGATATCCATTTTCAATAAAAGGTTTTATTTATCAAAGGTATTATTGGCCATACTGGATATTTTTATTTTGAACGTTGTCAAGCAAAAGGTACATACAAAAACAATAAAATTGTCTTTAATGATTTCCATGATTGTTTGCCAAGAGAAACACATGAATTTAATGCTTTCTTGTACAAAGACCACCAAAAAGTTTGTACTCCTCTAATAAGTTTTCAAATTTCTTGTATTAATAGTTTTGTTTTAGACTACATGCATTTGACATGTTTAGGAGTAATGAAACGAATTCTAACATTTTTAATACAAGGGCCAAGAATCTGCAAGCTATCAAATTTACAAGTTCAAAACTTATCTGCAAGGTTAGTGGCCTTAAATGGTATGCTACCTTCTGATTTTGTTCGGCAACCTCGATCATTGTCCGACTTACCATTTTGGAAAGCTACTGAGTTTAGGCAGTTCTTATTATACTCGGGGCCTTTAGTTTTAAAAGGCATTGTTTCCAAAAAAGTATATGATCATTTTTTGTGTTTTCATGTTGCTATGAGAATACTTTTGACTGAAGACAATGATTTCAGGAATCATTTTGTTGTTTATGCACACAATTTGCTTGTATTCTTTGTTAGGTCAGCAAACAATATATATGGTGATGACTTCTGTGTTTACAATGTACACAACCTAGTCCATATACATGAAGATGTTGTTTATATGGGGTGTTCACTAAATCAAGTATCAGCCTTCCCTTTTGAAAACTATATGCAAAAACTAAAAAAGTATGTACGCAATTCAAGTAATCCTGTGGTTCAAGTGGCAAAACGATATGCTGAGTTTAATGAAGTAACATTTCATTCAACGAAAACCATCTCAATAGAAATATCCCTTCGATTCCGGGATTCTTGTTTCCTTATTAAAGATCAAACTTTTTGCTTGTTGAAAGAAAAATTGGATTGTGGTTGCTATATTTGTATTTCAGTACTGCAGGGTACATTGTTAGCCCAAGACGCTCAAGACTGAATCAGGAACATGTTAATATGTTAGTGTTTCTATCTGAAAGTCTGGAAATGGCAAAGAAAGTAACTTAAGGAATAACTGTGTAGACCAGTATTGATTTGGGTGAAAAATGTTGTTATTTATCTAGTTATTTAATTACTCAAACGTTTACAATCCTTGGCTTGAAATACTTAAATTATGCCGTTGTTGTTTTGTTTTTTTACATGTATAATAATATTTTAATTTACTTGTTGTTCAGTTATGGCATATTTTGTTTAATTTATAAAAATGTTAAAGTTTATAAATAAGAGTGATTATTCAGTCATGGCTTATTGTTTTGTTATTTATCTAGTTATTTAATTACTTAAATGTTTACAATCCTTGGCTTGAAATACTTAAATTATGCCATTGTTTTTTTACATTTATAATAATATTTTAGTTTATTACTTGTTGGTCATGGCATATTTTGTTTAATTTATAAAAATTGCGTTTTTTAGGTTTGTAATTTTTCATTTATTATTTGTGGAAAAAGTTGAAACACAATTTTAAACAAGTATGAAGAATGGCATTGTTTAACTTTATTAATAAAAATAGTGTGTTTTTCAGCTAGCATGTTTTTGTGTTTTGCTTTGATACAAAGAATCGTGAATTTTTATTGGCAAATTTAGTCTAAATTAAACTTTGGTTTGGTACCGAAATTGGTACCGAGAACTGTAGATTTTCACTGGTATCGGTACCGAATACTGTAATTTTGTTACTGTGACAACACTAATTAGAAGTTATATTTTAAAGCAGAAACTGTAGTCATATTCAATGCCAATGCTTCATTTTTAAATAAAACAGTTAAAGATCTGACACTACTTCCAGGTAATGCTGTAGTAAGAATAACTTCTAAATAGTTTCTTAAAATTACAAATAAATTTATGTCTTTATCCATGGTATCCATGGTGAAGTTAGCTCACCTAGTTTATAAGTATATAAAATTCCCACTTAAATGCAGCTAAATGAGAAAAAAAATTCTTTTGATATGACTCACTTTGGTATGATACGATATATTTATTTATTTTTTATTACATTTAAACAATTATTTGCAATAGATGCATCTGATGATGATGAAAGAGTAGATTTTATTCGAACAAATAAAAAAAGAAGTATGAATTCCCAATCACCAAGTCACCATGCTGGGTCTAAACCAAACAAAAAGTCCTGTAAGTTTATAACTTCGATTTGATACTCTGATCAATTTCAAATTTAATTTCGATCTGAAATTGGATTTGTTGTTTAGGAAAAGAAAAGCAACAGTTTCCAATGGCAGAAGGAAGTCAATCCCAATCGCCAAGTCATCATATTGGGGTTAAACAAAGCAAAAGCTCAAGTAAGTTTATAAACTCGTTTTCACACTCTAATCAATGCCAATTTAAATATGATCTGAAAAGGGATTTATTGTTTAGAAAAAGAAAAGCAACAGTTTCCAATGGCAGATGGAAGTCAATCCCAATCGCCAAGTCACCATATTGGGGTTAAACAAAGCAAAAGCTCAAGTAAGTTTATAAACTCGTTTTCACACTCTAATCAATGCCAATTTAAATACGATCTGAAAAGGGATTTATTGTTTAGAAAAAGAAAAGCAACAGTTTCCAATGGCAGAAGGAAGTCAATCCCAATCGCCAAGTCGCCATATTGGGGTTAAACAAAGCAAAAGCTCAAGTAAGTTTATAAAAAGAAAAGCAACAGTTTCCAATGGAAGAAGGAAGTTAGTTTGGTTTTAATTTAAAAAATAGTTGAACTTTTTTTGTTTACTAAAATTTATTGTATCAATTAGATGTGATTATTTTATTATTAATTATATAGGACATCTTTAACAGTGCATTGTTAGATGCAATGTTATATTTTACAGTACAAAGTTGAATTTTAAACAAAAACGTTTTCAATATTCTAGAGTATCAACGTAAGAAACTATCAAGGATGATGTGCAACGAAAAGCATTCGTAAGCTAGTTTTTTATTTTATATATAAAATAGATATTGATAATGTTTTTTAAATCGTGTTATCATAGCAGTGATAATGATTTTTATCTCTATTAATATTTTAAACGATAAAAATGTAAGATGATTTTTTAATACTTAATAAATAAACACTATTCCACATCCATATAATGAATAATGCATACACAAAATATCTTTAGAAATTTAGAAAACCTATTGAGAAAGGGGTTGAAAACTACTTAAATAAGCTTTAAATAGCACCTTTTTTTTAGTTATCTAAACTGAAGAATATTGGTGGTGTGGATATGGCAGATTGTACCAGAAATATATTGGGAAAGTGTGTTTCATTTTTATTTTCTACTTTTAATTAAGAAAGCATAGTTATAAGAAAAATATACAATATATGAAAAATATGTATATATATACTTTCTTTTTTCAATGATCATAAAAATGAATAAGGTTTTTCATTTTTATTAAATAAAAATCCTAGGATTTTTATTTAAACTCAGTGTAATAAGGTAAATTCCAAAAAAAAAAAAATTTGTTTTTTTTTTCCAAAAAATGAAGACTTTTTGTGTGCTCTGATTGGTTTATTTTAAAACATCTTATTATTATTTTTTCTAATTATCGGTAGTTTATAGTTCTACAAGTTTCATTTTTTAGCTCATTACTAGGGAACACCCGTTATTTTAGCTGAAACAATTTTTTTTTGTTAATTTATTCAAACAATTACAAAGACATTTTTGATATAAATTGTCTGAAGTGAAATTAATTAATAAAAAAAAAGCATTGTTATAATGTTATATATGTGATGAAAGCGAATGTGAGATATAATAAGTGATATGTAAATTTTAAATTCTACTTTTTAAAAATATATATCAATTATAGCTTATATATTTTTTCAATTTTAGATTATTTTCCATAAATCTGATGGCTAATATGAACATTAAAGGGAGTAAGCGTAAAGGTAAACAAACAAAAATATCTTTTGAAGACCTAAAGTTAAAGGACGTTATGTTTGGTGAGATACCTAAATTCAATTGTTTTTATGGATTTATCATAAATGAAATAATATTCAATTATATAGTACTTATATATATATATATTCAATTATATAGTACTTATATATATATATATATATATATATATATATATATATATATATATATATATATATATACATATATAGTACATATATAGTACATAGTCATTTTTGCAAAAATTTTGAATACGACACTTGTATTCCAAGTTGTCGATATATTAATTGTTTCTTAACCATATTTTTAATTTTAACTATTTTCGCTTAACTTATTTTAGAAGCGATACAAGACAGCTATAAAGTTAGCGAAAAAGAATTATTTCGAATTGTCGGAAATAAACTTAAAAATGCCCCAGGAAGGTTGCATCATTCCATTGATATTTAAGAGAAATATTTATATTATAATAGTATATGTATTTTATTATAAATGACATACTTGTAATATAAATATATTTATGTTTTTTTTTTAATATATTTATATTTATCACAGATTTGCATTTATTACTGAATTTTTAGATATCTAATACGTGTTTTAAATAAGTTTGTTGTACGTCTATTACCAACGCATTTTATTTATCTAGTAATACGTACAATAGATTTGCATTGAATACTCAAATTATAGATATCTGAGACGTATTTCAAATACGTCTGTTATACGTCTGTTATACGTCTATTATCAACGCATTTTAATCATCTAATTAATACGTATTATAGATTTGCATTTAGGAAATAGAATATACGTATCGAAGAGTAGGTCAAAGACGTATTTTATACGTATAATATACGTTTTTTTCCTTACTGGGAATGTTGAAATATTACAAATGTATTATTTTTTTGAAGCAAATCTACATGATCCCAAACAAATGACTTACATGCTGTAAATTTTCTTTTTTCCCCCAAAATGGGAAAGTTTATGATGTTCAAGTTATGTTCATTATTTAACTCTTGTTCATTGAAAGACATTTTTAGTATATTTTATGAAAGTCTAGGTTTATTTATAAAAATTTACTAACTGAAACTTATCAATATCATTATACTTAAAATAATTAGTATTTTAGTTACCTAGTTAATTATACGTAATTGATTCATAAAACGTAATTAAATATTTGTAATTAGCCGCGTTTCGCAAGTGTTTTTCTGTTAAGAACCGTTTCGTAAGTTGCGGTGCGAAAGAGTTTCGTTTCGAAAGAAGTTTGGTTTTTTATCATTATTTCAAAAAATAAAACCTTAAAATGTTCATATGTTGCAACACTGAAAATAAAATTTGATTATAAACCTTTTGGTATATAAAAATTTTATTTTTTACAATTATATCCGTTTGGCCGACAAAATTTTGTTATAGACTTCAAAATGTCGTTTAGCGAAAGAGCTCGTTCCGCAAGTGCGACTTCCGTAAGCGCTACTTTCGTATGTAGCAAAATAGTTTTATTTCGCAATTCAACTTGCGAAAGGCGACATTTCGTAAGTAGCATTTGCGAAATGAACATCAACGGTTTTTTTTGTTTCGTAAAATTCGGTACGAAAAAAAAAAATTCCTGATTCTCAATATCCTTCCGCAAGAATTTTATTTTTCCGGAATTGTACGAAATATTGCGGTTAACAACTCTAATTCAAACACTTAAAAATTGACATCAAAATTACGTTTATATGAAATTTATTGCCAAACCTTGACTATTTAAAAAAATTATGATTTTGTCAGAGTGGTTTTTTTACAGCTATCAACAAAATCTAAAGTTTTATACTCAAAACAAGAATTAACAGTTAGAAATTTTATGTCCATGCCAAAGGCTAAAAATACTTTTAGACGAAAATTAATAAGTAAATTGTCAGTTTTTGATGGGATCAAAGTTTGAACTTTTGAACAAGTCGCTCATCAGTTGAATTAAAACTGTCGTTTTTCAACCATAACATTAAATTCTTAATTTTACTCAGATTAAGGGAGGGAAAAACGGTTTCCGGAAACCGCAAAATTTTATGAAATCGAACACCGAAAATGCTATTTTCTAAACCGGTTTTTGGATATGTATCTTTTAAACAAAATTTACTTGGTTATTTGGCAATTCTAAAACAGTTTTCTTGACGTGCAGTTGCTCGAGAAAATAAATGAAAACATTCAATTAGCTTCCACTTGAACTTTAACAGTAAGTTACTGCAATTTATGTAAAAAAGTGAAACAAATTTTCACAAAAACGAAAATGTCGTTTTCTGAAGTCCACAAGGATAACACACCAGTTTGGAAGCATTTTTTGCAATCAAAAGAACTTGAATTGGCCAAGTGCAAGCTCTGCGACCAAGAAATTAAGTGCAAAGGACCCAGACAGCACACGACACTGGGCCAGAATTCCGGCGAATCATTGCACGCCGTGACGACTAGATTAGTAATGGGTCAGTACTGGCCCGAGTCTGGCATGCTTCTGGCAAGTAGTCGTACGCCATAGCGATAGCATTTGTTATTGGGCCAACACTGGCCCGATTGTGGCGGCTACAGAGTTTTGGCCGAATGTCGTTTTGTCATAACCGTCATTATTTTGAATATTTTCTGCGTCATCCATGATGATTTTATAGAAGCGAAGCCAAATGCTTACAAGATGTATTTCTCAAATTTCAAGCTTTTGCTGTTGTTTTTTATTATGCTATTATTACAAAACGTATTGTAATAATAATAGCAAACGTACGTTTGCTATTAAAAAAAATGATGCTTTTTTGTGAAAACGTATAATTTTGTTGTAAATAGAATTACAATTGCTACATCCTAACTCTTGCAGTAGTAAATTCTACTGTAAAAAGTTTAGATGTCGTATAATGTAAATAATGTAAACTTCACTTATGTTAGCACACATCATTACTGTAATTTTGTATAAAGGTTAGCTATGTTTTAATATTAAACAATTTGAATAACATTCATGCAAGATTGATTTAACAATAAAACAGAAATGGTCAAAGAAAAGGCTATTTAAAGGTTAGAAGATTAAGTTTTAATCACAGTAACTGTAAGATAATCAAGTTTTTAAATAAAAAATTTTTTTTATATTATTTATATATATATATATATATATATATATATATATATATATATATATATATATATGTTCGTGTGTGTGAATATAATATATATATATATATATATGGCCGTATTTAGATATGTGGAGGCCCTGGGCATATATTTTGTGGAGGCCCACTCTACCTTAAAAACACAAAAAGGTAGCATTCTTATTCATGATAATGCGATTACAGTGGCGAGCAAAATAATAAGTGCGAACCAAAAAATTAACAAATACGAGAATATCTTTGAAACAAATAAAATAAAAATTTGAATTTTTATTAGAACTTTTATTTTATTACATAAATAAACAGAAATTAATAAAAATTAAGTTTTTAAATATATATAATATATTTTAATTTAAAAAAAAATAAATTCCACACCGAGCAAAATAAAAGGTGTAAAATAAAAAATGAAGATAGAAGTCAATAGGGTTGCAAATTATCAATATTTTGTTGCATACCCTTTATTTTTTAATACTTCCGTGCATCTTGACGGCATTGAATCCACTAGTTTTCTGCAAACTTCTACAGGAATGCTGTACCAAGCCTCCTGGAGCATCATCCACAGTTCATTTCTATTTTTTGGATTTTATCCAGAAATTTTAAATTTTAACTGCCTCCATAAATATTCAATAGGATTTAGATCCGGTGACTGAGGTGGCCATTCTAAAACTTTTACATTATTGGTCGTAAACCACTCTTTCGCAGCTTTGGATGTATGTTTTGGGTCGCGGTCCTGTTGGAAATGCCAAATTATCGGCATATTTTCTTCGGCAAATGGCAATATGACATTATTTAGTATTTCTACGTATGTATATTGGGTCATAATATCTTTGATCCAAAAAAGTGGCCCCACACCGTACCAGGAAAAGCAACCCCACACCATTATATTTCCTCCGCCGTGTTTCACTGTTTTCGCAGTGAAGCGAGGTGAAAGTTCTTGCTTTGATGGTCTTCTTACATACTGTTTTTCATCAGAATTAAATAAATTAATCTTAGTTTCATCACTCCACAAAATATTACGCCATTTTTTGGTCATATCTGGTCCCCGCCAAGCAATATGATTTTTTGCAAAAATTTTTCTTTTCATAATGTTCTTTCTACCAAGAAATGGTACTTTCCTCAGAGTTCGAGCTGGCAACTTACTTTCTAAAAGCCTTCTTCTAACTGTCCAAACACTAATATTTTCATTAATTTCATTAAAAATTTTTGTTGCTGGCTTGAATGGGTCTTTTTTTGAAATAATTGTAATGTGATCATCCGTACGCTGACACGTTTTGCGTGGCTTCCTCTATTCTCACGTGATTTTTCTAGTTTTAAGGCATTTGTAACTTTATTTTGAGAAAATCCCATCGTAACTGAAATTTCCTTGTAAGTTTTTCCTTGTTTTCTTAAATTTCTAATAAGTTTTCTTTCTATCGCAGTGCAATGTTTTCCTCGTCCCATTTTATATCTAATTCTAATTCAATACAAATATGATATGTTATTATTTTATATAAGTTGCATAAATATTGACCTTACCTTTATATCAACAACAAATAAAAATAATAAAATGTTTTTAATCCTACAGCAAACAGGTTAAAATAAACACACACCTATTATTTTGCTCCACCAAATTTGTAGGTTAAAAATATAAATAGGGTATTCCCCTCATAAATTTGTAAGAAATTGGAAATATACTGCTCTCTGTTATAATAAAATAAGCATAGTTTGTGTAGCAATCAGTTCCTAGATGTCACTTTATAAATATACTGTAAAATGTCAATTTAAGTGAAATTTATTATTCACACCTATTATTTTGCTCACCACTGTATATTAGGAATTGTACATGCACAACAGATTGATGAAATATTTATATATCACTAATAAACAAGAAAATAGTTAAATACAATTAACACGCAAAGTCGAAGATATCTGGAGAAGGAAAACAGATGAATTGAAATTATAATTACAAGCCCGGCACTTTACGAGACTTCATCTTTGCGAAGTCTTGAATCAATTGGTTAAAGTCAATCTCTCTGAGAATGTCATATTCAGTACTCATCAAAGTTAGAAAACTAAACTTTTCGGTCTCATATAATATTTTATTTAGATAAATATATTACTTTTGTTATACAGTTTATCATGGTATGTACCAAAAAATTTTGTATGGATGGTATATAATTTTAGGCGCTGTTACTTTATAATTACATTACTTTATTGTCATTGATACGTACTTTAACTCCACGAACCACAAAAAACATGCATAAAAATTCTATGACGATTTTATGTGGAGGCCCCAAATTGTGGAGGCCCCTGGGCAAATGCTCACAATGCTCACCCCTAAAACCGGCCCTGTATATATATATATATATATATATATATATATATATATATATATATATATATATATATATATATATATATATATATATATATATACAGTATGCAAAAAAAATAATCGTACACTTCAAAAAAAATCATAATTTTAAAGATTGCATCAAAAAAATGAGTTTTCCGTTAAAATACTTGAAATTTTTTTTTTAGATATCTTATCAAGTATTGTTTAAAGAATTTATTTGGATATTGGTGAATTAATTGCTTTTCATACCTATTGAATTTTACACAATTGATATAATTATGCATAAAATTGACTGCAAAAAAAAAATAATCGTACAGTTAAAAAATAATGTCATACTAATCAAATTTCATGAAAATTAGTATCGAGTGGGGCCTCCTTTGCCCTTGATGGTCTCAGCTAGACGATTTGGCATTGAGTTGACCAAACTTTGAGTCTATTTTGTTGTTATATTATCCCATGCGCTCATTATAGCTTCTTTCAAGTCGTCTTTGCGTTTAAATGCTCGGTCACCAATTTTTCTGTCCAAAATATACCACAAATTTTCTATAGGATTCAAATCCGGACTTTGAGATGGCCATTCCAAAACATTAATGTTGTTTGTTTCAAAGTATACCTTCGTTTTCTTAACGGTATGTTTTGGATTGTTATCCTGCTGTAGTATAAAATCGTTTCCCAATCTCAATTTTTTAGTAGATGGTCGCAAGTTGGCCTTGAGAATTTCACAATACATTGAAGCATCCATTTTTTCATCAATAAATATCAATTTCCCCACTCCTTTCCAACTCATACTACCCCAAACCATCACATTTCCTCCTCCATGCTTTACACTACCTCGCAAACAACTTAATTTATAAGCTTCTTCTTTTTTTTGCCACACTTTCTGAACTCAATCCGATGAGACGAGGTTGTATTTTGACTCATCTGACCACAAAATTTTTTTCCAATATGATATCGGCATTTTTTTGTATTTCTTTGCAAATTCTAATCGACGTTTCATTTGCTTTGCAGTTTAAAAAGTTTTTTTTCTAACAACTCTACCTCTATATCCTTGTTCTCTAATACGATTTCTAATTGTTTGAGGGGTTACTGTGATATTGTGATCTTCTTGAACTTTTAAAGCTAATTTAGCTGCCGAAACAAATCTTTTTTTCTTCACATTAATGATGATATTACGATCAATTGCACTGGTGGTCTTGAGTTTTCATTCTCTGCCAGCCACACTAGCAACGGTTCCGATCAGATTATGCTTCTTAACAATTGAGGACACTGTCGTAAAAGGAATTCCTGTTTCTTTTTGGATCTCACAATAGGATTTTCCTTGATTTTTCAAATCAACTACGAGGCTTCGTTGATGGAGAGACAAATGTTGTTTTCTTGACGCTATTTTGCTGAAACACTATATTTTATTTCTAGAACGAAAGTGTATTTAAAAAATTACTATTTTCAATTTTACAAACTTCAGTTTGATCGTTCAATTTGCTCGATTTATGCTAAAATGACGACCTATTTTGTCAGCGTACGATTATTTTTTTTGCAGTCAATTTTATGCATAATTATATCAATTGTGTAAAATTCAACAGGTATGAAAAGCAATTAATTCACCAATACACAAATAAATTCTTTAAACAATACTTGATAAGATATCTAAAAATTTTAACGGAAAACTCATTTTTTTGATGCAATCTTTAAAATTATGATTTTTTTTGAAGTTTACGATTATTTTTTTTGCATACTGTATATATATATATATATATATATATATATATATATATATATATATATATATATATAAAGATGATAACAAAATAATAGCATAACAAAACCAAAGAAAAGATAATAGCAATATATATATTGTTATTATCTTTATTTTTGTTGTTGTTTTTGCTGTTATTAATTTATCTTTGTTTTTATTATTATATGCTTCTTTATTATAACTTGTCATTAAAATGATCTTATCTAATTTAAGTTAGTTTTAAACTCATTTTAAATGATCTTGGTTGTAATCTATTGTCATTTACATTATATTCATGAAATGACTTTGTCAATCATCACTTTCTCATTTTAGCAATTCAATATAAGAGTAAACCAACCAAATTAAATCTTTATATACTTTTCTATCTTAACTTCGGGATAATGTATTGTTCTTGTCACATATATAGTTAGAGTTATTTTAAAATGCTTGCAACAAATATTTAATGAAGATATCAATTGTGAAATATTTAATCCACAGAACTCCTTTGGTGAGATAACTGTTACCCCCTCATAGAAACTGTTACCCCCTCATACAAAAGACAATTTTCCTGCTATAAGTGAAAATGTTGTAGATAATGATTCAGTTTTTGGAACTATTGTTAATATATTTTCTGATAACAATGTTAATGTTAAAACTGAACTTGATCATATTTAAAATCTTAGTAATGATGTAGTTTTTTTCTCGCAATCAACAAGTCACTATATAGCAATAATTTTCTCTCCTAACTAACTGTCCTTTTTTACAAATTTTCTCCTTTATTTTCCATGCTTTTATACCCCATGCTTTTCCCAAAATATCCTTCCACAAACCGTCATAAATCACCACAAACACATATTTACAATTCTTATTGGTAAAAACTATTAAAGCTATTAAATTTCTAACGTCAAATGCTCTAGAACTTTCCAGAACTACACTCATCCTTGATCCTTACGGATCATCCAAATACCAATCGAAGGCATGCGCCGTTCCCGACCACTCCGTCGCAAAAGCATGTCGATTTCTTGGGGTCTATCTTCAGCTTCGATATTTTCCTCGTTCGTCTCTAATACATCTTTAATTGGATCTCCTTGGTTTTCAGCGTTCACTTGATCAGTTTCAACATTCATCTCTACTTCCACATCAGGGATAATGCAGGACTGAGTATCGTTTCGAGGTCTAATGTGTTTCACATGACGCGGAATGCCGTTCACTTCTACGGTTTGGTTTAACGCATTCCGAGTTACCGTAGCTGGTTTCCACTTTGTATGGCACCTCGCATTTGGTGGTTTCAGCCAGACTTTATCGCCAATTCGAAATCTCTCGTTCATGACATTTTGTGCAGGAAGATTCTCTTTTTTCAATCCTTTCACACCAATGGGATAGCTGTATATTTTGCCCATTCGGCTTGCACCATTTTTGTCGGCTGAGACATTGTACCAATATAGTGCTTCCGGTATCGAGATTTTTGATCGTTCTGCTATTCTCTTGATCGTACGGTGGTTTCTTTCCACAATTCCATTTCCTTCAGGATAAAAAGCGGCTCTATATCTAATTTGCACTCCCCAACTATCAAGGAAACTCCTTATCTCTTTAGTTTTAAATGTTGGCTCATTGTCAGTTAATATCTCAGATGGTGCTCCACGATAACAAAAAACAAGACGGAGTATTCGGACTATGGCAACACTTCCGCATGAGCTCGATAATTGTCTCCACAACGCGTATTTTGAAGGTCCACAATCAATTAGACTCAAAAACTTGTCAGTGCCATAATGCGTGATATCCATGGCCAATCTCTCCCAGTTTTCTTCAACATCCAATTTCCCTTTTTCCCACCGTATTGGCGCTGGATCTATTGACTGACATGGTTCGCAATTTTTTATCACATTTCGAACATCGTTTTCAGTAGCAGTCGGAATTGTTTTACGACCAAAGTTTAACGTTCGATTCACTCCAAAATGTCCAGATCTTTTGTGTATATCGGAAATAGATTCAGCCTTCGTAGCTGCGACTCCCATACAACTATTCCAACATTCTGGTACAGTCAGTTTGTTGAGCCATCTGCTGCGAACTCTAGTTAATGCGTCGGCCAAATTATCTTTAGAAGGAATGAGTTTCACCTCGACGATAACATTGTATTCTTCAATTAGTTGTTGCAACAGGCTCAGTTTTATTCGAATCAGCATATCACCCGTCGCTTTTGATCTCAACCTTAATTTTCCCGTAAGGGCGTCAGAAACCCAATGGTACACAGTCAGGGAACCAGTAAAAACAGTCACTTTCTTCAGCTTCCACATCAGAGCCATATTCATTCCCCGTATCACAGCGTCTAATTCTGCCATGTTCATATGAAAAACAGACGTTTCTTTTCGCAACCATGTTGCTTCCTCCACCGTAGTCTCCCCAACTTGAATAAGAGCACCAATCGCTAAAGAACTGGCATCAACCCACACTTTTCCCTCATCACCACGCACAGCCCAATCACCAAAAGCAGGCTCGCAGCGTTCCACCTCAGCAAATACTTCCTGAAGCACCCTTTTAACGTTCTCATCACAAACTTCATCGTCCCAACCCGTCGTCAGACTGACAGCTTTCCTCTTCAAGAGACAACAAATCACTCGCAGCCAACCACACACGGGTAAATTTCCTACCAACTGTCAACAGATTGAAAACACAACTCTCCTGGTTAACTTTTTCGAGATAGAATCAACTCGATTCCCTCTGGACCACATCAGTTTGTTTCAAACCTTGCGCACACCCAATCCTAACACACGAACTCCATTATCATCAATCTGCTCACCATCTTTACTCTCTAAACCATATTTCAAAAAATGCCTCTTGACATAATCAAGACTCACCACACTTTCGTCTACGAAAATGTTGTCTACATAAGCGGACGTTCCACTCTTCACTAATTCTTCTTGATCAATGACAACACTCACAACGGATTTCATGATCATTGGCGCAACATTCAATCCGAAACTAAGTCGTGTCAAGCAATACCTTTTATTTCGAAACACCACTGTTTGGAACGGCCAAAGAGATTTATCGGTTTTTAGTTGAAGATAAGCCTTGCTTAAATCAATGATTGCTGGTTTGTTACCCATCCTTCTCCTTTCTCTAAACTTTTCGACACACACATCTGCATCTCTCGTGTATGCCTCAATGAAATCGTTAGCTTCTCTCCAGTCCAGAACAGGTCGGATTTTGTTGCCTTTGTTTCTCTGAATGACAGCCATTAAGGGAATCTGCCCTTTTGGCGGCCCCAATTCATTTTCGTCATACTCTAACAGCCATTTCCAATCAATCCAATCCTGTAGTTCGTTTTCATAGTCTGCTCTAGCGTATGGTGGAATTCCGTATTGTGCCACTTTATTATACAATCTGGTGGGGCCTTCTCCATCTCTCCATTTCCATTTGACTCTCCATTCAACACCATTAAAAATTGCTTCATGATCATTCTTTTTAATTTCGATTTTCTTGACTTTGTTCTTACTCGAAGCCGATGCTCCACAGTAACTCAGTCCGAACTTCGCTTTTCCCAAAAGAGAAACGGATACTCCTCCTAGTAATTTAATGGAACTCATTCCAAGCATCATATCAACTCCAAACGGTTGGAAATCCACTAAAATAACCTCATCACGTGCTTTAATGCCATCAACCTCAAGAATCACGACCGCTGACCCAGTGCACTGATGAACCTTTCCTTTAAACGTTACTACCTTTGAGAGTTTTAGTACCTACATTGACTTTTGGGCAGGAAATTTTTATTCAAAATTGTCTTCGAACACCCTGTGTCTACTAAAGTTGTCGCAACCATACCATTAACTTTCAAACAAACAACAGATAATGCGCTCATTCCACCGATGTTCAGGAGCGAGGTAGCGCAGATTCCTCGCTCCTGCAATCGTTTCCCTGCGGTAAAACATCTAACGGTCTTCGGAGACAAGTTCTTCGCAAGCGAACAGTTCTTTGCAATGTGATTCAAATCTTTACAGTTGTAACACACTAATGCAGTTTTTGTAGCATGGCGTCTAGATACAGCGCCAACAATGTCTGGCAAATCCACAACAAATCCCAAACGCACAGACTCCTCTGGTAATTTAGCAAGATAGGCTAATCGTCTTAAATCAGCCAAAAGCACATCGACTTTTTCTCCGTCACATAATTTTCGTTTTGTAAACAGTTCATATTCAGTGTAGGCATCTATAGAAAACGCCGCATATAACACACGCTCGACTTCCACTACATCTTTTTTGACTTCCGCGGTTAAAGCATCGAACACTGCATAAGCAGCTTCTCTGAGAAGAATCGGAAAAATTAGTTCAAGCTTTAAGTTCTGAATTTCTGCAATCACTTTCGTTCGTTGAATCCAGACAGCAGCATCCGAAGTGCCATCATACGTTTCAAACATATCAAATAATCTCATACTTGGTTCCATGCCCGGTTAGTTTTTTTCTCGCAATCAACAAGTCACTAAATAGCAATAATTTTCTCTCCTAACTAACTGTCCTTTTTTACAAATTTTCTCCTTTATATATACCCCATGATTTTTCCCAAAATATCCTTCCACAAACCGTCATAAATCACCACAAACACATATTTACAATTCTTTTTGGTAAAAACTATTAAAGCTATTAAATCCCTAACGTCATCAAATGTTCTAGAACTTTCCGGAATTACAAATGATAATGATGATGAAACATTTTCATCAGATTTGACTACCCTATTAGCTGATTTGGCTGATCAGTTTAGTGTTAATCTGACTGCTTTGTCATCTTTACTGTGTATTCTCTGTCTGTTTCATCTTGATTTGCCTATTTAAAAAACTCAACACAATTTTATAGTTGCATATCGAGCAGGTGGTGATTATTTTTATTTTGGTTCAGCAATTAGTTTAACAAATACTAAATCATGTTTATGATAAAATTGCAAAATTTTCAGCTCTTTATGTGCAGTTGAATATCGATGGTTTGCCTTTGTTTAAAAGTAGCAAAATATCATTTTGGCCAGTTCTGTGTCTTTTGCAAGGTTTTAATTTTAAAGAACCTGTGTGATTTAAGTCTGTTAAGAATCAGTATTACACTCAACTTGATTGTAGTAAAGGACGGTCAAAATGTTTATTGTACAATATCACCTCTCATAGATTTTTGTAAAAATATCATTTCTCATTGATATTGCTTGAGCGAAGTTAGAATTTTTTGATCCGAAGACAAAATCAAAGTTAAAAGACGTTGGAGCGAAGTAAAGTTACGGACAACATCCAAAACAATTTTTTACACTGCCAACTTCCCGAAGTTGAATGAACTTTGATAACTTTAGTTAAGTCATTCTATTTACTTTTAAATAAACGTATGGCTTAACTGCTTATAATAAACCAAATCTCTATTTTGTTCGTGTAACGACGATCTTAAAAAACTCTTTGACAGTTTTTAAATTTAATAATAATAATAATAATAATAATAATAATAATAATAATAATAATAATAATAATAATAATAATAATAATAATAATAATAATAATAATAATAGTAATAACAACAACAATAATAATAATAACTATAGTAATAACAACATTAATAATAATAATAATAATAATGATAATGATAATGATAACAATAATAATAATAGTAATAATAATAATAATAATAATAATAATAATAATAATAATAATAATAATAATAATAATAATAATAATAATAATAATAATAATAATAATAATAGTAATAATAATAATAATAGTAATAACAACAACAATAATAATAATAACTATAGTAATAACAACATTAATAATAATAATAATAATAATAATAATAATAATAATAATAATAATAATAATAATAATAATAATAATAATAATAATAATAATAATAATAATAATAATAATAATAATGATAATGATAACAATAATAATAATAATAACAATAATAATAATAATAATAATAATAATAATAATAATAATAATAATAATAATAATAATAATAATAATAATAATAATAACAATAATAATAATAATAATAAAAATAATAATAATAATAATAATAATAATAATAATAATGATAATAGTAACAATAATAATAACAATAATAATAATAATGATAATAATAAAATATTAAAAAGATAAAAAGTAACTCAGCCTTATTAAAACGAGTTTAAAGTACTACTTTTTAGTCCAATTTATTTTTAGCTTAAGTTATTTTTAGTAAGACAAAGTATTTTAAAAATGTGTGAGAAGCAACCAAATGGTAAAAATTTATTTTAACTTTTAACAAAAAAAAAATTAAAAAACATTAAACACTTTTCTGATTCATTAATTTTTTGCAGCGTCTTATGAAAAAATTTTAATAATTCTATTAACATCTATTATTTCTATTAAGTCATCTTCTATTGATAAAAATACTTAAATCATCTAAATTGGACTGTCATATCGAAGAAATGTTTTTTATTCGTTTAATTGATGAAAACGATCTTTCTCTACTATAATTTAAAAGAAGTACTCTTTAAGCTGGAGTTTGCTGGGGAACATGTATTCGATTTGCGAATCAATTATTTCCCTCAGTACTACTAAAAAATTAAAATGAAGACATTCTTCAGCTATTCTTGGTTTTAAACGAATGTTAAATTGAATTCTGTAATTGCGTTTTCTCTAACAATTGCAAAAATCCAAATTTGGAGGCAACATTATCATATGCAGATTTCCTTTTTTTTAATCACTGCTAAAACTATATAGGGGAGAGGGGGCACATTAGGACACTTTTAAAAAAAGATATTACAGATTCCGTACTGATTGACAAAACCTTAAATTTTTTGCTGAAAAAGGTAATTTAGGTATTCGTTCTTCAAAAAAAAGCAAAGTTGAGCTAGTTCAAATAAATTATAGTTGTTTTTTTTCTGAAAATCGAAGCTACCAATTGTCCAAAACTACCCTACAAGAGGGGTAGTTTAGGACAATATTGGGGCAGTTTAGGAAATATAAAAAGAAGACAAGAAATGTTTAATGAAAATGTCAAAAAGAACAAGGAATGCATTATCCGTTAAAATGAGCAATCTTGTAGGAAGTGGAAAAGAACTTTATACATCTGAGCTTCCAACAGCTAGAGATATGCTAAAATATGGTATATTTTTAAGAGAAACTAATGATAAAAATGTTAGAAACTATACTGTAGATCATCTAGTTACCGATATGTTACCCGCTTTACTTGGCCAATGGTTGATAGCAAATGCACTTTTTACATATCCTGTTGTCATTCTTGAAAAAAGAATTTTCAAAAAACTTGAGTGTTTATGGAAATCAGCTGTTGCTTTTTGGACGTGGTAAAAGAGCTGAAAAAGAAAGATTTAATATAAAGTTAGACAATATTGTGGACATCATATTTTGCAAATGTAAACTAATCCTTTGCTCAGAGTACAAATGTGATTCAGAATGTATGGAAAAAATTCATATAAAGTGTCAATGTAAGAGAGATGAAAAAATACAGATTTTAGAGCTTCAGTTCATCCACTCTCAGAGGACTAAAATTGGCAGTTTTGGAACTTTCCATATTGGTGGTGCAGATAGGAAAGAATCCAAAAAAACTAAAGTAAAACAGCAAAAACAAAGAACAATGAAAACAAATAAAGAAGAAAAGGTAACTATTTAAGTAGAAAGCTTGAACAACTACTTCACATACTCAAAGATATATTTATGTATATATGCGTATAAATGTAGTTGTGTATATATATATATATATATATATATATATATATATATATATATATATATATATATATATATATATATATATATATATATATATATATATATATATATACAAAGCCAGATGAAACGTTGAATCAAATAAAACAAATCAATTGCATGTAGAAGAATGAATCCTTATCTCTTTTATTGCCACATATTGAGCAAGTAAGTTTTAAACTCTTAATTCTATACATTTTAGTTTAAGTACAGATTAAAAATATAAACACTTTATTTTATTTTTTAGGATTATGAGTATAATGAAAATGTTCAAACAACTTACATAAACAGTTCCTCTTCATCATTTAAAGATGGCAGTGGTCAGAAAACAATCCAAGTTGATAATCAAACTCAATGTAAATCTTCTCTGAATCAAACATGTTCAATTTACAATACTATGAGTACTGAAAATATTGCTCTGGCTAGTATGAGATACCAAACAAGTTTTAGAGAAACTGCTGAAATAGTTACAGCAGCTTTGATAGATGCAAAAGTTATAAGCAAGAGTGATTCCCATCTTATTGTAGATCATAACAAGGTAAAAAGGGCTCATGAAGAATTGGCAAAAGAATTAGACAATCAGTTTGAGGTTGACCTAGAAAAAAACCCTGTGTCATGTCTTTCTTTTGAGGTAAATGAAAGAAGTTTTCCTAGTCTGATTAAAGAAGAACATTACTCTATTGTAAAAGACCCTGGTGGTGACTATCTTTTTCATTTTGTTCCAGATATGACCAATAATAAAAAAAGCTGAAGTTATTGCAGATCACATAGTTGACTGGTTAAACAGTAAAAATAAAAATAAAAATCTCATGGCTATTGGAGTAGATAGCACAAATGTCAATACTGGTTGGGTGAGTGGAGTCATGCAATGGGTAGAAAAAAAAAATAAATAAAAGATTAGTTTGGATTGTTTGTGATCAACATACAGGTGAGTTAGGGTTAAGACATTTAGTTGAACATTTAGATGGTCCAATGCTTTCTCATAATAAATGGTCTGGACCACTTGGGAAAATGCTTGACACAGCAACTGAGATTGAAATCAATACCAACTTTGTTAAAATAAATTTAGGTCCTCCTTTGATTTATCTCAGTCAGAAGATTATTAAGGATTTAAGCACTGACTAAAGTTATGCTTATCAAATTTGTCAAGCAATAAAGACTGGAGATCTGCCTATCAGGTTAGCAATGCTGCAAATTGGACTAGTCTGTCACAGTAGATGACTAACAATAGCACTTTGATTTTGCAGAATTTGGGTGTCTAATCATAGCCTTACTGGTACAAATCTAGAGAATTTAAAAATAGTTTTGAATTTTATTGTTAGTGTCTACACACCCAACTGGTTTAATATTAAAGTTTATTCAAGTTGGGTTGAGGGACCTAGACATGTCTTGTATCAACTATAGTTACTTAGAACTCAGAGTAAAAATGTTTTAGATATTGTTATGCCAACAATTCGACGATCAGCGTGGTATGCACATTCTGAAGCAATTTTACAATCCATGCTTTGCAGCAAAAATGCAGAAGAAAGAAAAGAAGCTGTAAACAGAATTCTTAACATACAAGAAATAGGAGATGTGGTAACTCAAGTTGGAGATAGTAGTCTCAGAGTAAGAAGAACACCAGAGATAAATCCTAATGCTAAACAGCTATCAGACCTTATAGCATGGAATTTAAGTGTAACTGAGCCTCCACTTACCTGCACTCTTACCTCTGCCACAATCAAGGAGTTTGTAAAATATCCTATGGAAGTTCCTTACTGGAATTCTCATACGCAGTCAGTTGAAAGATGGGTCAAATTGGTAACTGAGGCTGCAAGCCATGTTTACACACATGAGCGAAGAGAATCATATATACGTGCTCAGCTTGTAGGTAGACATTTAATGTCACGAAATAGAAGCAAAAAAGATATGGCAACCCTCGTAAACCTATAGGGAAGTAGATAAAGACTTTCTAAAATGTTTAAATAGCTAAAAACTTCGACCTTTATTGTTATATATACTTTTTATTTTTTTTTACTCTTTTCCTACGCCTATGCATGGTGTACGTCATACATTAATACAAAAAAATATAATGACTAATGTCTAAAACGACCAAAAATGTGAAATATTGAAATCAAAATTTACCGAGTTAGCACTTATTGGAATTTAATTTTTAAAGTTTCCCTACAGCTAACTAATCGTAAACTTACATTTTTTTCACTACTCTTTTTTAATATTTGAAAAAAAAAAAAAAAATCGACACACCCTAATAACACATGTATCAAAAATATTTTCATTATCACAGAAACAAAAATACTTATATGTTTTTAACACATGTGTATAACACTTACATTACTTATATATAGTACATGCATGTATGTAACCCTTGCTTAAAACGTTAGTACTTCTAAAAATAAAATAAAATTATTTTACTAAGAAATGTTGTCATGCAACTTCTATTGCTAATATTAAAAATCGCATGCTTTTCATAAGATTTGGAGTGTAAAAGAAAAGTACAGACTTTATGAGCCTTTTAAATCTGCATTTATTTCCTCTTGCAATTAAAATTAGGTCTCGAAATTGCAGTTTTAGCAACTACAGTGTTATAAGTTTGAAACACAGTATCAAAATCTGTTATTTTTTAATATAAACTTATATAAAATACGATTTTACGTAAGCCGCCTAGCTTCATCTGGTAGGCTTTTGCTAAAAAAATAAAAGCTTTCCTATTTCAAGACTTACAAAAGACAGATAATGCAACAAAAAATTCCAGATAGAATTTAAATGGCTGGGCTCTTGGTTTCATTAATAACCATGACATCCCTTTTATCTATTCTGATTAGAAGACGCTCTTTGTTTATTTAGAATTAAACAGGTACAATGACTTGGTCATTAGTAAATGCAGAGAAGCCAATCAGTTGAGGTCAAAACCAATGATAAATGGTAATACCCTGCGAATATCTAAGTTTGGAAGTCATAGACCTATCAAAGTGTAGGAGTCATAAAATCTGAATTGGTATAGATCTAGTCTCAAACTGATCCAGACCAACTGCGACGAACTTGTAAGGCAGTATGTTGAAGTGTAACTAAACTGAAAGTTATATCTTCAATTCTATATATATATCAAATCAAAGTTAAGGCAAGCTGTTAGCAAAGTAAAAGGAAAGACAAATAAGGTGTTTAGAGAAAATCTAGAAGATGCATTGAAAAAATAGAGCAGTCCCTAAAACAACTGTTGATACGTATATATATATATATATATATATATATATATATATATATATATATATATATATATATATATATATATATATATATATAAAAGAATTCCCCCCTATAGTTTCTCTAAATCTCAAAATCCAAATTATTTGCAAATGAAAAATAACACCTAACTATCTGGTCCGATCTTATCTACGGATATTAAAAATTTTGAGAGAAAATGTACACGTCATTTTTTAAATTTCCTGTCTCCTGGGTCAATGCTAAATTCCAAGTCTCATTGGGAATTCTCACGTAAGGATAAGAATAAAATATTTTGTAAAGGCGCAATCTTGGGAATTGGAGTTAATTTTTATAAACTTTAACTTTGGAATAAGGTAAAACTAGAATCATCAAGTTAGGGTTTTTTTTACATTTTTAGTTAAAATAGTTGGTACAAAAATGAAGCAGAAATATTTTTAATTACTTATTCAAACTTTTTCTACTGATTGGCCCGAGAGAGGTTGTAAGGATTTAGTCTCTTATCTTTTCCTTCTCAAAAAAACGGAACCTTGTAAACACCTTTCACATTACAAAATCCTGCTTACACCATTGACTTTAAACATCAAAACATCATTTTCGGCATAGAAATATACCCCATAATGCAATTGTGGAAATATTTACTTTGACGGTCTTTATAAACTTTTCATACTAGTCGGTTATCCTTGCATAATCTTTTATTTTGAGCGTTTATGTTTTTGTAGTTATGCTTTTGTATAATATGCTTTATTTTGAGCGTTAATGTTTTTTGATAAAGAAAGATGCTGTAGTACTGAAGCAAACAAAGCACATGGAAATTTGTCATTTATAACTATAAATTGATGAAAAAATTGTATGATAGTTCAAAGGTGATTAAGAATTCCATTTGAATCTTTACATAATTTCTATAAGGCTCCTATAGAAATTCTTTTTTAGAAATTCTATAGAATTTCTTAAGAATAATAAAAGTCCCGGGATCTTGAAAAATAATTAGAAACATGCAAACATATTTTTCTCAAAAGTAATTCCAAAATTATAGAAAGTGATATAAATTCTCAATTACCAGATAATTTTCATTGAATAGAAAACTATTTCAAAACGTAATAATTATTTAGGCCCCAACATATCTTCGGGTCTAACCCATTTATCGAACTGTTCTGCAGTTAAGTATCCCAATTCGATTGCTGATTGTTTCAGGGTAGATCCATTCGCATGTGCTGCTTTTGCAATTTTAGCAGCTTTATCGTAACCAATATGAGGGTTTAAGGCTGTGACTAACATTAACGATTCATGAAGTAACTTATTGATCTTGTCGCGATTGGCTGTTATACCATTAACGCAATTATCAGCGAATGCAACTGATGCATCTCCAAGTAAACGGGCTGACTGCAAAACGTTTTTCACCATCATTGGTTTGAAAACATTTAATTCAAAATGTCCATTACTACCACCGACACTTACGGCAACTTGATTTCCCATCACTTGTGCGGCAACCATTGTAATGGCTTCACATTGGGTTGGATTAACTTTACCTAAATTAGACAGATAATTCATAGGTAAAAAAATTCTAAATAAGTTAAGAACAAAATACTTCAGGTATGAAGTAATGTTCCTAAAAAAAACAAACTATAAACCAAAATGCAAAGAAAGTTACTAAAACATGAAATATTGAATTTACCAGGCATAATGCTGCTGCCTGGTTCATTTTCAGGTAAAGAGAGCTCTCCTAATCCACACCTGGGCCCAGAACCTAAGAAACGTATGTCATTTGCAATCTTCATAATGCTACAGGCCACAGTGTTTAATGCGCCATGCATTTCAACTAATGCATCATGGGCAGCTAAGGCTTCAAATTTGTTAGGGGCACTATTGAACATAAAAGTTTAGTACAAAACAAATCTTAATATTTTGCAAAATTAAAAAAAAAAAAGATTTATGTTTGCAAATACACAAACAGTGAAACTTTCATGACTTTAAAATAAATTTCTAAGCATACCTAACAAATGGGAGTGATGTTAACTCAGAAATCCTTGCTGACATCTTTTCAGCAAAACCGATTCTTGTATTTAGGCCTGTCCCAACAGCTGTCCCCCCTATTGCCAATTGATATATGCGAGGAAGAGCTGCTTCGACACGTAGAATGCCGTATTCAATTTGGGTTGCATACCCACTGAACTCCTGACCAAGTGTGAGAGGAGTGGCATCCTAGATTATAAATAAAAATTATAAAGTAGAGCTTTTTTACATGACAGTAATTTCTATATTTAATGTCACACTAAATTCACTATAAAAATGTAGAATTCAGAAAACATAAAAATCATACATTTTAAAAAAAGTGATCGAATAAAAAATGTATGAAATTTTATATCATACTATACCTGAGTATGAGTGCGCCCAATTTTCACTATATCATTAAATTCTTTCGCTTTGTTGTTCAGTGAGAGGTGAAGTTTACGCAAACCAGGTAGCAACACTTCATTTACTATTTGACCGCAAGCTATATGCATTGCAGTTGGAAAAGTATCATTGGAGCTCTGTTGAAAAAGATAAAAGAAAGTAAATTTTATAGCATAGATGAACTGATAAAGTTTCATAAAATATAATCACCTCCACTGTAACTTAAAAAAAATCTCTTTTATCTTTATTAAATTAACCTCTTTAACTTAACATAACAAATCATCATTGTTTATAAATGTAAATTACCTGGCTTTTGTTGACATGATCATTTGGATGCACAGGTGATTTTGTCCCAAGAGGTTGCCCCAACATTTCATTAGCCCTATTGCTTATAACTTCATTAACATTCATATTACTTTGTGTGCCTGAACCAGTCTGCCAAATGACAAGTGGAAAATGATCTTTTAATTGGCCATTAATGACCTATAGTAGGAGCAAAAAAGGTAAAGGTATTAACAAAAAAAAGATTTTTCATAACTTAAAAAGTTATTCAGAGATTTTCACTGACTTATATAACCATAACTACTCGTTAGGCTTCATACACACAACAATTATCTTAACAGTTCAAATTAACCAACCAGCTAAATTTAATCAAGGATCTAATTTTTATTTCAAAAAACAAATTTAATCTTATTTATATTTAGGCTTCAATTTTTCTTACTTTCAATTCTTCCTTTAAAAGCTTAATGTAATTATTTTACTAGAACTATGGTGGATAAATCATTGTGTAGCATATTTTCTTTACTGATAGTTTGGTGGACCTAAATATACCTTACTAAAGTCAACATTAGCTAATGTTTCTAACTCTGGTTTAGAAATAGTTATTCATAACTGAACTTCTGTAAGCCATCTTGCAACATGTACTTAGCTTAAAAAAGTATTCAACTACTTTATAAAATAAATTCCAGGAGGTTTTACAGCCTAAAACTAGTTGATATTCTAGGTTGATATATGAACTAGGTTCATATTTTAGGTATTTTTGCAAAGTATTGATAGTTCTTAATAATTTTAAGTGTTTTAAATGGATTTACACCTGGAAACAAAAATTTAGCATGAACTGATAAAAATATTTCTAATATTAAACAAATCTAAAGGATATTTATAACATTTAGGAAAAACAAACATTTACAAGTTCCTATTTTTTGCAACAGTAATAAAAGAAAGTCTATAATAAAGTCACCCTGATAGTGGTGGTAACTTAGGCCAGCTATGCAGAATTGGCAGTTGTAGGTTTATTAATTTAAAACTTGACAAATTCAAAGACATGGTTGTTAAATGGTATACTTTTAATAATAAATATTTTATAAAAAAATTCTGACTGAAACTAACTTATAGGTTTGTATGCTATAAAATTACTAAAACCTTACAAAATATAAAACATATAAACATACACATCTTTACTAAATATCAGTTTCACTCAATTTATAATTAAAACATCTGCTGTTTGGAAATAGTTATTTTGGTTTTTGCACTAATTAACTTTTGGATTTCTTTATTCGTGCTGGCAAAATGAATAATAAAAAAAATTCCAGCATGTATTAAATTTAAAGCATGTATAAACTAAAAAAATTCAACATTTATATCAGTAACATATATTGATGAAATATTTTTTCCTAAAACAGCTGATACTTTCTGTCTTTTCTTTTGTTGAGTTATGATCATCATGAGTTGCTTCAACCAGATATTGTATGAAAGAAAAACTTACAAGATAATAATTTGTTCTATACCATCTTCATTCATATAACCACTTATACAAAGTCTATCTTAAAACTGTTATCATTCAAGCATAAAATCCCAGTTTTTTTAAACCTACCTATTCTCAAATCCAGATTCTTCAATTTTGCTCATGAGATTTTTTTGTACTATAGAAAGTAATGGTCTTTTACATCTTTTCCCACTTTATTTCCAAGTTGTTCATTTTTTCCTCCATTGACCCTTAATTAGTCAAAAACACGCAACATTCAGTGGTTGCATCAAATGTGTTGCATTTGAAGGAAGTGGAAGGAAGTGATAATGTTGGCTTCACACAATGACAGAGCATGTGAATTAATATACAAAGACCACACAGGAAAAAATTTGAGTCACATTTTGTAGTTTTTTAAGTTTATGCCTGTCCTATATATAGTCATAAATACACTTAGCCGCAAACTTAACGCACCACTTATAAATTTCCACTTATTTTGAAAAATATTATGTATTTTACAGATTTATCAATTTCAAAGATGATAATGTTTATTGTTATGCCTTTTGTAGGTTTTATTCTATTTCTCTTATTTAATTTCGAAATTATAGCAGCTTTTCATAAGTAGTATGTTTTGCTGTAATTAATCCTACTTTCTAAAAGAAAAGTATGTATTGCTTTTAAATTGTTTTAACAGTAGAAAAGATAACTGTCATTTGAGCAACATATCTGTTCGCAATGCAACGTTCTGGACAAAATTTAAGTTGTGAATAATGTGATGAAATTGTTACTTTGTCCAGTGAAAGATTAATAAATTGCAAACTTGGTAGAAGATTTGAAGTGCCTCATACAACAGTTGGTAGAGTTCTGTAAAGATTTGTAGAGACCAATGATCATTCTAGACAACTTGGTCAAAGCAGACCACAAGCTACCAATTCCATGGAGGACCAATTTTTAATACTTTGAACACTGAGACAACAGTTCACTACTACACGAAGTCTCCAAATACAACTTGCTGAGATTCATGGAACTGCTGTTAGTCAAGATACCATAAGAAGACTTTGTGTTTTAAACTCACAACCTTGGGCAGCAGCTACTGGTCCCAGATTGTCTGTAGACCACCGAAGAAACAGACTGGCTATTACAAGCAGGTTTATGAATTAAGAAATACATGATTGAGGACTTATTTACAGATGAGTCAAGGTTTCGCCTTTCAAGTTCTGATTGCCACCCAAGAGTGTACAGAAGACCAAATGAAAGATAATTCGCTTGAAACATTTGAGAAACCAATTTATATAGAGGCGGCTCATTAATGGTATGGGACAGAATATCTTTAACAGCTTGCACAGAGCTTTTTGTTGTTGATGGGTAGATGTTTGATGTCTCAACGATACATAGCATTTTGCATCATACATTGGAGATGGATTCCTTCTTGCAAGATAATGCAAGACCACATACAGCACATTGTTACTGAATACTTAAATAATATTAATACTTAAGCTTTGGAGTGGCCAGCTTGCAGTCCAGATATGAGCCCAATAGAGCATCTTTGGGAAATAATGGGATGCCATGTTAGAAGCCAACAGCCACCACCTAACAGCCTAGACGAGCTGCAACAAAGTCTAATCTGCGTGTGGGAAGATATCCCTCAAGAAACTATTAGATCTCTAATTGAAAGTATGCCAAAGCACTGTAAGGCTGTAATAACACCAAGAGGTGGTAACACTAGTTATTGATAAGTCAAAAATGTTTCAATTTAAGCTGTATTTGTGTGCATAACAATAATAATGATTTAATTTTATTTAATAAACCAAATTTTTGGTTTTAGCTTTTTTTTTTGCCATTCTTAATTTTATTATTATCATCAAAATAATTGTGTTCATGTGTTCTATTCTTAATGTTTGTAAAAATATATGATAATATTAATGACAAATAAATAAATCGAAATGTGTAAGTAGTGTGTTAATTTTGCGGTCAAATGTAGTATGTACTAACTACTTTTCTAACTAAAACTAACTTAAAACTAACTAGTTTTTAATAAACTACTTTTCAAGTAAAAAAATTAAAATAAAGTTAAGCAATTTAGCGAAGAGAAAAACCCTGCCCAAAAGGCAGATTGGAGACAATAAGATGAAGCTTGTCAACTACAGGTAGGTCTATAGGCTACAACATTTTAAACATAAATATAATTTCTAAAACAAGTAGGACCTAGTCTAAACAAACTTTATTAAATCATTTCAAGTTAGAATATTGCTTTAATATAATATTTTGGATTATACTATAGGTCATTATAGGAATTTATAGAAGTCAGGTAAAAAAAGATTTTCATAATGTTAACAAAGTGGCCTAGGCCTTAGCTTTAATCCTATACTATAAAACTTAGCCATGTTTATTTTCAATTTAATTAAAATAATCTTTTCTCTGTACAGATGAACCACCAAAGGATCAAAGAGGACAGAACAATAACAGACCTCATAGGCTTAGTGGTGATGTGGTAAAAAGAATAGAAAACTACATTCCAGGCTTCAGAAGAAGACAATATCACTACTCTTTGGAGAAAGAAGACAATACCACTACTCATTGGAGAGTTGACCCATCTATTTGCCAGAGGAGTTAAACAAAATGCATATAATTTTTAAAGACCTGTATCCAGATCTTTAGGTTTCTTACAGAAACATACAGAAAAATATTTAACAATCACTTTAATATTTCTTTTGGATACCCAAGAACAGAAATCTGTTCAAAATGTGATAATTAAAAAAAAGTAGTATTGAAGAAGCTTCTAAAGAGCTTCCCAATAACCCTGCCAGTGAACATCTTAAACAGACTCTCCAAAAACTCAAATTCATCAAAGAAAGGCAGACATTTTTTGTAGAAGAAAATGAGAAGCTTGACTCAAGGCATGCAAAGAACAAAATTTTGAAGCCATTACCATTAATTTTAATAACAACTTGAGCCTGCCAAACAATACTACAAATGACTTTTACTGCAGAAGAAAATTAACTTTTTTATCTTTTAATATTCACTTGCTCTCAAAAAATGAAGTTTTTATCTATTAATATGATGAAACTGTTGCTAAGAAAGGTGCAAATGAGGTCACCTCTCTCCTTTTTCATTTTGTAATGAATCATTTAAGTAGAGATATCAAATACTTGAGATTATTTTGCGACTCATGTATGGGTCAAAACAAAAACTACACAATGATTCATTTTCTAGATTTCTTAGTTAATCAGAGGAAAAGGTTTGATTCAATCAAGATACCATTTCCTGAAAGAGACCATTCCTATCCTGAATGTAATAAAGACATGGGTCTCATTAATTGCCAGGAACATGCTAACACTCCTTCAGACTGGCATGAAATATTTAGGGCTGCTAGAAAAAACCCAATTCCCTCCAATGTCATTGAGCTAAAGCAGGATATGGTACAAAACATGAATTAGTTTTTAAAACCTATGTATAAAGCTGGATGTCCTGTACCAATAAGAACTCTAAAAGAAGTCATGTTCTCAAGCAAATCATCTGGATTAATTAGTCATAGAGACTCATGGAATGGACCTATCCTTAATACCACTATTTTTTCCAAATGGAAATGCAAATAAAACAGTCAGTATTTTTGGACATTCAAATAAAACAGTCAGTATTTTTGAGCCTGTAAAACTATACAAGAAAAATTTTTTTATTTGTTTATGTATTTTTGTTGTTTTCTTTGTGTAAGTTCTACTAAGCCCACCCAGCTCTGATGGATATCTTTAGTTGGGGTAAAGTAAAAGGGGCTAAACATTGTTCTGACTACAAAATCCTTTAGTAAGCAGTGGTAACAAAAGCTGGTGAATGCTGTTCTGCTGGCCCTATGATCAATTTGTTCCAACAGCTACTTTACTATCATATCTAAAGTCTTCAGCTGAATTTAACATTACCATTTTAAAAAAAAAGTATAGCCCAAAAAAAATGGAAGAAAAAGCAGAGTCCATTTTAACCCTACTTACAAAATATTCTTATAACTTTATTAGTATAAAAGGTCTATAAATAGAAGTTTATAACTAGACTATGAATTGGACAATCCCTAAGAACCATAGAACCAGGTGATCCAGAATAAAGGAACCAGATCTGATTTTTAAAAATGTAGATGGTTTGGAACCAATTTATTTACTCAAACAATTATCACATATATTTCTATCAAAAATTAAAATAACTACTTCATAAATCTCTGCAAAATTTACTTAAGTAAATCATTTTGTATACAGACCAATTACTTTTAACATGTTAAAGTATTAAAAACATAAATCAACTTAATTTAAACAGAACAAAAACTTAATTTAAGTTTTTTACATACCTCATCACAAGCTTTAGAAATCTGTGCAGCAATAACTTTGTCAAGCCCAAACTCAATATTAACATCACTAGCAGCTTTCTTCAAAATTCCAAACGCTTTTATTATAGGCATCTAAAAAGTATAAAAACATTAGTTTAAAGTACTATAAAAGTTTTTTTCCAATAAATTTTTTTCATCAAACTAATAAAATAGTTCATTGTGGTTTGACTTAAAAATGAAGAACCAAATCCATTTTCCAACAACTGGATATTCAACACCTAAAAATCCAGCTTGGTGTCAAACTAGGTAAATGAAAGATTAACTGTTGCTAGAGAAAAGCTAAGGTTAAGTATAATCATAAATATTACATCTCTTTAGAGAAAATAAGACATTGTGAATGTATGAATGACTATGATTAGAGTAATAACGAAGACATGCAAATCATGCAAAGAAAAATGTAGGGCATAAACATGCAGTACTTAATGCTGTTACCTCATTATTTAAGTGGTTATTCATTTTGTAACATTTAATTGTTAAAAAATTTTATTCATTGCTATTAACACAGAAACTGTTTAAAATACTTTTATTACAAAGACCAGCACAAGAAGTTCTACAGTATTTCAAAAGTCAATATGAATTCTATATGAATCTTATCAAAGTTTTACAAGACTCCCTTAGTATCTGAAGTCTACAAAAGTTCTAAAAGAATTCTAAAGAATTTTTTGTCCTGAAATAGTTTTTTTTGTTCATGAATGTTAATGAAAATATTATCGAAAATATATTTTTGCTATGTCTAAAGTTGAGCCACATTATATTTGAGATGTGACTTTAGGTCAGCACTGTCAGCTACTGAGAAAGATCTGTGTTATCATTTTTTGATGGATAATATTAGTTGTAAGTAAAACTGTATTATCATTACATATTGATATCATTATTATTTTATATTGAAATTTTTGTGTTTGTTTTTATACTGTGTGCATTCATGCATGATACTGTGGATAAACTATTTTATAATGTATAAAAAAAAAAAGAAATATCTACTAATTGCAGTAATACAAATTTAAGTGTAAAAATTATCTAGTGCCAAACTTTGTATTTGTTGTTTTTATAAAAATGAAAAATTGAGAGATAAAGAAAAAGAAGAGGTAAACTTATTTAACTCTTTTGCTTAACTGGTGAGGTGACTTGAAATAATTCAAATTGTTGCCAATTCAGTTAAGGACAAAGTTGGAAACATGTTAGTTTACTATTGCCCCACTTTATATGCAAGAATAGGGTTGTGACTGCTAGGATTTTTCTATCTCCAACTGTACTAATGCTAAAAAAAACTATTAACAAAAATTTTAGGGCTGTAACATAAATCTTCATAAAATTTGCTTATCAACCCACATAATGTCATGATTGTACAGAATCTAGCTAGAATCTATACAAAATAGTTTTAAATTTGTGTTTTAATAAAACTTTGCTAACTAAACAGCAACATATGCAAATATAATATATATATAGTTAGGAAAGAAATAAGAAATTTACAAATGATTAAATTCAACTTCAAAAAATATCATAAAACACAATCAGTATTCAAATTGTAGATGTGTTAATCACAATTTTCTAATAACAAAAATATTGCAACAATTGCTGAAATATTAAAAAACAAATTTAAAAAAATATTTTTTGGTATAATGGGAAGAGATTCAAAACTGCATTTGAGTATTTGCTAAATTTAAAGTGCTATAGTGGATTTGTAGGTTTTTGAAGAAAATTAAGAGGCCATTTTTTAAATGCTAAATTAGTTATTGAAAACCAAGTGGTTATAAAATTTAACATTAGAAATCAGTTTGTTCTAAGAATAAATAAAAAACCTAATGCTATTTTAAATTAATATTGTTTGATTTATAAAGGTGGAAAACCATAAACTGTCTATTAGTAAGTTATCTTGTAATAATCTTAAAAAAATTTATGAAAAGGATGAAAATCTTTGGAGCAATTTACAAAAGACCTATAAACTTAAACATCAAGTTTTACAACTTTTCAAACTTGAAAAGCTTGTTACTTTCAACAAATTTGCTTTCTACTTGATATTCACATAACTACCATAGGTTGCATTATAAATTTATTTGATGAATTACCTGCAGTCTCAATTATGAAACATAATAGGTAATGCTATATATATCTAGAAAAATAAAAGCTGTTTGTAGATAGTAAAAATGAAGGCTTGTTAGTCAGCACAGCAAGGAGGAGGTTACTATAGCTTAAGTCAATATCAGCATTTAATACTACTATTGAAAGCAGTATCAAATACTGAAAAAATAGAAAGAACTCTGGGATTAGTAAAACTTATAGTAACAATATAATTACATGATGTTGGATATAAACAAATTTCTTTGGCAATAAATTGCTAAAAACAAACTTTTACCGGCATACGTTCTGTTTCATCCCCAATTGGAAAGTTTTTAACAGATCGAGCAGTTTGGGCACCATAGTATTTATCACTTGGCACCTCAACACTTCCCATAGTATCTGATTCAATACGCACTGTTGATGCCTGAAAAAGTTTTAAATGTATTCATACTTTATCTCTATTAGTTAGCATTAGGTTTTTAATAACTTTGATAACTTTAGTTTAATATTTTTGACAGTTTGATAACAGTGTTAACAACTCTTTAAAGTTTTTTTTTTTTACTTTTTAATTACATTGAAACCATATTTTAATTACAAAATATGCTTAACATTATTCAAGAAAGTACATACATACTAACATAAGTAAAGTTATTAACTACTATTTCTATTCTGTAAATTTAATTGCCCAGTCTGAATATTCAGTCATTTTCCAGAGATCAGTTGTGTCACCCTTCTAAATCAATTTTAATAAAACTTGGAGAAAAAGATTAGGAGAAGAATAAAATTACAGAAATTTTTCAATCAAAAAGTCAATGTATGAGCTGCTTGGAATCAATAGCTATTTCTTGTAAATTATATTTGGTATACTCAGCTTTTGTTATTTAGCCAATATAATTACACTTGTAGCAATATGGTTAGCTTATAGGATAGCTATATGTAAAAGATAGAGAGAAAGTAAATTGTAAATAAAGCAAAACTTTAGCTGCTATTTAGCCTGATTTGATCTTATTTTGTTAGATTAATAGAAAAAAGTTAATCTTTTACCATTCTTACTGTAGATAAAACAGAGTGTGCTTTTAAAATTTTATGAACCGTCTGACATTGGTTGCGAAAGAGCAGCCTCCCCAATGATGACATTTTAATGACAGGTTTTTTGGTCAAACAGGAGCGTCATGCGTTAAATTCGTCTTCAATAAATTCTTTATATAGTAAGTCCGCTGCAAGGAGGTTTAATACACAGGAGACGGCACGGCATATACGTTTATATAAAACGCGCTGAAGCCAGTTTTGAAAGTCAGCCGCCATCTTGGTTGACCCAAAACATTTTTATATCTTGCGCAGAACTATGGAGAAAACACAGATGAAACGAAATTAAAGCATTGCAACAAGTCAATAAATAATTCGCCAGTTACACTTTCGAGGTTATATTATGTTACAATGAATTGTTTGCTAACTGATTATCTGGTTCAGCTTATTCCAAAATATATGGAATACTGAAACAGACATTCAGATAGTCGTATATCAACACGAAATTAGCAGACACCATGTTTTACACAGTATGAACGTTTCTTATGGAAATAAAAACAAGCGTTTGTGAATTGATATACTGACTGCAAAATTGCATGGCACCTTACATTTGACAAGTATAATGAATCATTGCTGTTGTGTTCTACATTGATTCTGAACAACTTTTCACACAAAATGCAAATGTCATGATCATCTTTTGAGGAAAATATCAATAATGCACCTTTTGTTTTCAAGTTAATGCATATTGTTCTTGTTTACTACTTGTATTTAGCGCTGAAATACATGTTTCACAGTGTAGCGAATTCCCCAGAATTTCCCCTAAATACAGCAAATCCTGCAATACAAGCCACAATACTTTGTGAACATGTAGACAAACAACTAGCATCAGGAACTAAAAAATAATCATGATCAGTAACAGAGTTTTCTAGAAGTTCAATAATCTATTTCTGCTAGTAGAGTTATTCAAAACACTAACAGAAGGAACATCAATGTTTTCAATGTTTTGGTATTTACTAGAAGCAGTCAAAATAGGTACAATTTGCAATGGCAAACAGTTTCCACGAAGAATATCTTGAATATCATTATGCACCAGCAATTTTTTATATGTTCCAATAAACTGTTTTGCTGAAGGGTATTTATTACAACCCAATAAACCTCTTATTTTTTCCAAAAAAAAATTGCTGTACCTATGAAAAGTAATGCCACCAGCACAATCTCTTGAAGTACACCCATAGGCAGAACAAGATACCAGTGCTTAGTTTGCAAGTACTTTTCAGCATTTAAAGCATGTTTAGGTATCATGGATGTTTCATCAAACAAAAACAAACTAACTTGTCTTAAAAAATGCCAGTGTATAGAGTTAGGAGTTACATTACATGTGCTATTATCCAATATTGGAACAGGAAGTTTGAATAAGCCGATAATAACCGAGGCAAAGTAATGCGCTATAAACTAAACAATTAAGTAGGTATGTGCCAAGGAGGTTTAATACACAGGAGACGGCATAATGTGACTTTTTTGAAGCCAGTTTTGAAATTTGGCTGCCATCTTGATTAACCCAAAAGAATTTCGCAGAACTAAGGATTTTATTTATAACTTTGTTAAACCAAATCAAAACATTGCAATGATTGCAATCAAATGATTGAATAATTGGTCAGTTTATGCTTGGTAACTTATACTATCATGTAAAGAATTATTTGCTAACTGATAGTCTTCTTCAGTTCATTTCAATAACATTTGGAATACTGAAAAAGACATTCAGATAGCTAAATTTAAAATTTAAAACACTAAACGTTAAATACAGGAAAGTCTCCCTAATTTGATTGGATAAGAAATCTTGTTCCGCAAACCCTGAGTAACAACTTACTCGTTTGCCGGATTGTAAAAAAGTATATGTTTTTATGACCATGTATGGATATATATATATATATATATATATATATATATATATATATATATATATATATATATATATATATATATATATATATATATATATACACCTTGTACAGAAAGTTTAAACGCACTTATTTTTTTAACGTCTATAATTCTTTTAAGAAATGATAACCCGATAAATTGATGAGATATGGTCCGAATTTTTTATGTTTATTTTTACTAATGGTTTAATTTATCGATTTAGAGAAAAAAATATATATAAGGACACCATAAAGAAGGTGGAGGATGATGAGAAAATTAACGGAGCAATTAAGTCCTTTCAATTTTTTGAAATAAAGTTTAAACGCACTTTGGTTGGAAAACTCGTAACTCTAGTTAATTGATTGGTTTTTTCTTGCAGTCTTTTGCATTTTCATCACTCAAAAGCCTGCTATCGTTAGCATATTCTACTTGCATCTTTATTCTTATTTTATTTTGCAAAAAAAACTGCGTCTACGATTTGATTCAATCTACAGCCATTTTCAACTGATAAAACTTTGTCAAAAGATCATATTTTCATGGGTGAAAGAGCTGTCTCATCGAAAATCAAATGGCAAGTAATTGGCATGCATAAAATCAAAATGAGCAATCGACAAATTGGCAAACATTTGAATATTTCTGAATTCAGCGTTCGTACAACAATAAAAAATTACTTATCGACTGGTAGTGTCGATGATAAACCTCGTATTGGGCGCCCAAAAAAACTGTCAGCTCGCGATGAAAACATGCTTTATACGCTTAGCAGACGCAACCCAAAAGCAGGAGTGTCAGCTTTGACTGCAGAAATCAATAGTTCGCTTGCAGACAAAACAGTTAGTCGTACGACAATAAGTAAGTTATCACGCAAAAAAGAATTAAATTCGTTTCATGCTGTAAGAAAGCCTATGTAGTCGTTAACCGATCGTCTAAAGCGAAAAAAATGGTGCAAAGAGCGTTTAAATTATTCGGTGGAACAATGGAAAATAATTAACTTTAGCGATGATTCGATTTTTGAAATTATTAACAGAAAAAACAAAAGATTTGTTCGTCGCAAAAATACGGAAAAATATTTGAAGCAACACATACACAGACGTATTCAAAAAGGTGGTGGCTCTGTCGGCATATGGGGATGCATATCAGGCTCAGGCGTTGGCTGTCATAAAATATACGAAGGAAGATTGAACCAGTATGGGTATCGTGACATTTTGGAAAATTCGCTTATCCCTAGTTGCAATTTGCTCCAGGCTGATCAAAACTGGTTATTTCAACAAGACAATGCTCCATGTCATACAGCACATTCAATTACCAATTATTTCGTTGAAAGTAATATTCGACTCATGACTTGGCCAGCACGATCACCTGACTTAAACCCGACTGAAAATTTATGGAGCTGGATGGATTATCAACTTACAAAAAAGCAAATAACAAGTCACGAAATGCTTAAAAAAGAACTAACAAAATTGTGGCTTGAAATTCCAATCAAGATGATTGAAAATCTTATTGAATCAATTCCAAGCCGATTACAAGCATGTATCAAAAACAACGAGTTTCATATCCCATATTAACATATTTCCATGACAAAAAATTACTAAGTGCGTTTAAACTTTATTGCACTTTCTTCTCATCAATTTTTTGATTTCTTGTGTTTCATATTACATTTCAGAAAAGATTTTGTGTTTTTTTCTTTGAAAGTTGTGTTTTTTTCTTAATTAATAATTGGCTAAGAAAAAAATAAAACAAAAAATGAAGACCCATCACCAGATTTTCTCTTTGCACCAGTCCAAACTTACCATAATTTAAAAAAAAACAAGTGCGTTTAAACTTTCTGTACAAGGTGTATATATATATATATATATATATATATATATATATATATATATATATATATATATATATATATATATATATATATATATATATATATATATATATATAAGTATATATACTAAAGAGCACGCTTACAGTTTCCAGTTTCTAATTCGCAATAACGATGGTGAGTTAGCTACTTTATGTTTAAGGTATCTGGTAGCTTATCTCTAAACAAAATGAAGCTTAATCAGCTTACGATCAATAGTTATAATCGACAAGATGCATACGAGTCACATAAACAATTTGTAAAAACTGTTCAAGATTATTCCATCAAAACCAGCCAGTTTTCTTTTGATAAAGTTGAAGATGTGTTTTCTCTTAAGAGTTTGCCACCTAAACATCAGTTAATGAGATGGTCAACTGAATTATCTCTCCGCAATAATATTGCAAGTGGAATCCATTACATAGAATGTAATTTAGGGAAATTCCTCTATGAAAGTGTTCAGCATCTAATAGCGCTTCATAGGGTTCAAGAGATCAAATTAGCAGTTGATCAAGAGCTGACATGGTTTAATTCTCCAAAGTTGGTACCAAAATCAATTGGTACAAAATATTCCCTCCTCAAAATTTAATTGAAAAATTCAAGGAAGTGCTTTTTAGAAAGCCAGCTAGTACAGAAATTTCAGAATATGGGATGAACCCTAATACTTTAGCTGAGTTATGCTGTACTAGATGGCTCTCCTCAGATCATATGATGCAAATATCTTGTATTTTAAATTCTATTCAAAGCCATTCAAAGGTAATTTACTAACTTTATAGGAAATATTGAGCATTATGTGTCAAGATTAACTTCTGTCCCTAGCAAATTGATATTTATTATAAATGTTGCAGGAAACAATGAAAAAACATTCTCTGGCACAGATTTTAATCCTGGTTCCCATTGGGCATTTGCAGTTTATAATAATATTGAGTGTAGTTTTTACTATGGAGATTCATTAGGTTGGTCAGTTCCAGATGATTTTTTATGTAAAGTTAAATTATTGATCAGAAAATTGTATCACTTAAATAAAGAGGTTAGCATTACATACTGTCATGATCCAAAAACGCACAGATATGGCGTCAAAAAATGCAGTTCATTATGCAGAGGAAACTACCCAATGCAGACATGTGGAAATATTTGTGGAGTTATTACTATAATAATTTGTGCGATATCTTGTTTAAATTATGATTACTTTGTACATATAATAAGCAATGATAAAAGAGAGAACAATAATTACATTTTTCTACAAGAGCCTACAAAATATTCTAAATATTTAAGATTGCTTTCAATGTCATGGTTTATTAGTAAAGAAATAATTTGGATTTTGTTGTTCCTGCTTTAGGCAAAGTTTCTAGCAGTTTCGAAGTGCCTTCTTATGAAGATTTCAAATATACAAATGTTTCTGAATCATCATTAAATAAGAATATTATTGTTAATATAGAAAGTAACAATTTTTCATCTCTAAAATGTGCATTTTGCAACATTACTTTCACCAAAAAAAAGAATATGCAGCGACATATAAAAAATAAGCACAGATTGATTAATGAAGCTCAAGCATATATTCAGTCAGGCATTTCTTTTTGTCTAGAATGTGGTTTTCAATGCAGACAAATCAATGGTTTACGAAAACATTTATCTGCGGTTCATTTTTATACTTTTCAGAAAGAAAAATTATCATTTTCTAATTTTAAAGGTAGTTATATGTTTTTGAAGTAAATTGTTTTATATGCTTTTATAAAAAAAAATGATTTTTATTTATTTTTTTGTTTACTTCTTTAAATTTGAGTTTCATTTTGTTTTCAAGATTTAAAAAAAAAAATTAAATAGTTAACTAATTTCACAATACTCACAGGAGTAGATTATTCATAGTTTATATTGTAAGTTATTGTTGCAGGCCCTTTTATAATGCATCTTTCAGAATAGTAGCTTCTTATATTATGAATCATTGCCAAATTTGTAAAGGAATTAAACAATCAGTTATCTGTCTTTCTTATTACCTTTTTTTTTATAATTGTTGTTTCATTTTTTGTTAATGTTTAGAATTTGATTTGTGGAAATCAGATATTGAAAGTAATAACTCAACGCAATATGTTTTACCTTCTGGTGAAAAGTTGGATAAAAATGGTAGGAAAGTATCATACTATCAATGCAACAGAAGTGGATTTTATAAAAGCATGGCAAAGAAAAGAATAACTAAAAGAGAATAAATTCAACATATTTCCCTATCAAGTGCTCAAAGACTAGAAATTGCCAGCAAACTAAAAATGGGTGTAACCAAAGATAGAATCCTAGATGATATTAGAGATGAAATGGGTTCTGTTCAATCCAGATTATATTTAACTCAATACCAAGATATTAAAAATCTCGAAAAAGCATTTAACATTAATTCTATACAGCTTCATGCTAATGACCAAGATAGTGTTGCAATTTGGCTAAAAGAGTGGCAAATGAAGGAAAATAATCATGTTTTACATTATAAATTACAGGGAGAGTCAGATACATTTAATAAACTTAAAGATGCTGACTTTATCATTATAATGCAAACAGAGCATCAAAAAAAAATTTTACAACAGTTTGGCAAAATGAAGCAATTTCTTTAGAAAATTTTATAAGGAAATTGTTTTTGTTTTTAGCCAAAGAAGCCATTTTAGTCATTGTTTTTAGCCAAGGAAGAACTGAAAGTGGATTTATCAAGCATTAACATGAATTACTACATCAAACACTGGATTAGTAGTTACTATAAAAAATATTTTTCAGTTAAGAAAAAGAGTGATGATAAGTTAGTTTAAAAAAAGGAATTATTAGAAAAAATGTTGATGCAACTTCAGTAATAGAACAAGATAAATTATGTTGTAGTGTGAGTCTTATTGTTTTTGGAGTTTCTATTGAAAATGTTTATACATTACATTTGTGCATTACTGAGATTAACAGTTTTGGTGTGAAGTGTTAAGGTAAAAGATTTGATTGTGGTTTTTTACAATTTAGAAAAAGTTTTACTCTAACTAGTTTTGTTTAATTAAATATTTTTTACTAGTCTTTGATGTGTTACATTTTTTGATGTTTTAATAACCTTTCAGTAGTCTGTTTTTAATAGATTATATAAAGAAATAATGTTGGTTACATCATTATAATATTTAAATAATAGAGCTTTTGCAACACATAATTGTATAATGTATTATACAACAAAGTATTTTTATTAAATTAGTTTAAACTAATTTAATAAAAACTTCGATAATTTCATTTCCAAAACTTCTTTCATTTACCAATTTATATTTGTAATTGCAGTTTTGTAGATATTTAATTGCATATTTAACTCCCAATATGTCGGCTCTCCAAGGGGCAGATAAGTTAATTCGAGTAAGCAAATGTTGGAGTTAATGAGTCATTATATAAGTCCAACTTTTAACCTGTTTTCTATATTTGGGTGTATTCAGAATTTTCAGAGCAAATGAAATGTTAATTAATATATTTATACATAGTTCTGTATTCACATAAGAAAAAAACTTTTAAAATATCAACAACACACTTTTTACCGTACCCAATGTGGATTTAAATCAACAATTACAAATAAACACCATGAAATCTATAATTAAAAATATTAGTTAATTCTCCACAGCATTTGTTTATCACTTCCATGAAGCAGCAGCGGCAGCTGTTTATAGTTTTCAGTGAAGAGATATTTTTATCAGAGCAAGAATAGAGGACAGAGATGTTGTTTTACCTCTTTTTGCAATTGCAATTACTCCCTTTGAAAACGGGGGTTGTTGCGGTTTTATTGTCTTCTGTGATTTAAGCGCGGCAGATTTTTTATAAAATTGATTCGAGTCAGGGAACAGATCAAAAAAGTTACAAAATTCGGTCTAATCTTTTACCCCAAATTAGATCAAATATATTTGCCTATTATAATATATTGTGAAAAATCTCTTTCGAACAACCCTTTCAGTATGGCAAAAAGATTTTGTTAAAATTGTGTGAATTTTTAGATGCGATGGCTGAGGTAATTTAAAATTTTAGTGTTTTTGGCAACGGCTACAAGTGCCATTTTATCCAAAAAAAATTGTTTTTTTAGCTATTGTTTTAAAATATGTCTCACGCGGTCCTTATCTCTAAAAATATATTTATAATATTTCATATACGTATTCCACATATATCATATAGAAGTCACTAAGTCCGGCAAACGAGAATAATGTTTTTCGGACTTTGTAGACCAATTTTTCGCCATCCAATCAAAATAGGGAGACTTTCCTGTATTTAACGGCTCGTTTCAAAACTGGCTTCAAAAAAGTCACGTTATGCCGTCTCCTGTGTATTAAACCTCCTTGGTCCTCCTTGGAGTTAATTGCGGCTTCCACAATGACCAATATCGGTAATATTTTAGGCCATTGCTACTTGAAGCGCAATGCGCTCACTGATCTCAAAATATAACTGGATAGCGTATTCAATTGCCTTTTTCAAAAAAATTGAAGCCAAAATTGGCTTCCCAAGATGGCGGCGATCGGAGCTCCTAGCGGTGATCGATGTACATTTTATAAGGCTTTTTACAGCAATATTAAAAAAAATAAATAGAGTTTTGAAAGAAAAACTAGACTATGAAATAAAGTTTTAATGACTTTAAAGAAATGAAATGATTTCTAAAAAAATCAGACAATTAAAGTAATTATTTTGATACTAAGGTACAAAATATTCGATATACCTTTTAAGTGCAATTTACGATTAAATAATATTTATGCATAATCTATGTACCTTTTAGTTCTTAGTTACCCAATGCAGTGTGCTAGAAGGTTGATAACATGACTGTATGGTAAGCGGCAGTGGTGTCTACTTACAATTTGACAAATTTTATATTTTCAATTTTTGTAGCAAGATACCAGATATGTACATGCTGCATGAACTATTAGCTGAGTGCTGTAAGTTCACACTACTCAGAAGTTCCTTCTAGGATTATTTAATACATATATGGAATTAATGGATATAGTATTTAATAAAAATATTAAGTACAAAATATTCTTTTTTAATATATGTCATTTTACTTATATATTATTCTTTGTAATATTTCAGCTCTTAATAATTGAGTCAATTGTTTTTAACTTGTTATTTAAAATAAATCATTAAGGGAATGTTTTGATAACATATATTTTGTATGTTATCAAACATTATCAACATTATGTATCTTATCAAAAAATTTATGATACGTGAATTTACAACAAACAATCTGCATTAATTGTTGGAATGTATTAGTACTTTCTTATCATTTCGAACAAACCAGTTTTTTAAAATTCAAAGACAGAGGAGGTTTAATTAAACCCAACCGCCTATACAACCAGCTTTATTGTGAAATATCGCACTGTTATAATAAAATAATTGCGCATGCGTGTACAATATTGCGGTCTGAGTAGCTAATGGCTATGTAGAGCGCATAGCGCTCTACGAAGACACTTCGAATATTTTAAGGTGTAGTTAACTACAACGTAAAAAGTAGTGTTGTGACCGAAACTAAAAATTGTAACTAACTTAACTAAAAAAAACTGTTACTAAAATTAGTCGACAAACTTTTTAGTCTAACTAAACTTAGTCGACTAACTTTTTAATTTGCAAAAAATATATTGTTACTTACTTATTGTAAAATATTACTGTTACCCAAAAAAATCTTGTTATGCGTTAGTTGTGAAGTGGTTTTTAATTACAAATTGCTGTAAGTTACAATTTACATCTCCAGGGCATCTGTTTCAAGGTTTGATTTTCAGAGTTCTTCAGGTTTTTTGGAGAAAGGCTTGCGACATATACACTTGGAATTTTGTATTAGTAATAAAACTTATCTAATTAGTCCTCCCTTATTATTAAGTACTTGTTTTAAGTTTAAATGAAAAGCGGTTCAGATCTGGATTTTTTCAATTTCTAATTAAAGTAAATTAGAAAACACATGTGAAATCAATTTTTTTTTAAAAAAATGGTGCCATGTTTTTGAAAGGTGTGTTATGCGCAGAAGCATTTCGGATTTCCTTTATATAATACCTGCAATAATTTTTTGAGGTAATTATACCTAATTTATTTCGTTCTACACCAAGGCGATACTTCCCAGCCGGCAAAAAAACGTTTTTAAAACGTTGTAAAAACGTTATTATAAACGTTGCGAAAACGTTATGCATTGGTTGCATAGGTAACACCTAAAAACGTTTTTCAACAACGAATTAACAACGTTTTTTTAGCGACGAATTCTCAACGTTATTTTAAGGTCGTATTCGGAAACATTTTTTACTTTTATATTTATGAATACGATTTACATATGTATGCATGTATGTATGCATGTATGTATGTATATATATATATATATATATATATATATATATATATATATATATATATATATATATATATATATATATATATATACACACACACACACACACACACACATACATATATAAATATAGAAAGTTTTCAAGCCTCTTACCCTCTTAAATTGTCTTGTTTTAAAACACGAACGCATAAACTAGGGTGCATTTAGCCACGTTAAACAATTAAAATTAAAACTCGCACATTAGAGAAAGACTTATTTTGAAAAATTAATGCTACGAAAAATACAAGTTATCTTCACAAAATGATTTGGTTTGCTACATCGATTTGTTAGAGTCAGATGATGATGCTGTTCGGACAGTTTGACATTTAGTACCACCTGGTCTATACGGAGCATATTTTAGACACCTCTCCATTGCATTTCTTATTTGATTTTCGTTAGTCTCTTTAAAAGTGTTTTGAACAGCAGCTGAAAACATATATGAAGTACTTATACTCATCAAAAGATAAACTATTATTTAAAAAAAAAAGAGTAAACTCTGTAACTGAAACATAAAACAAGAAAACTTTTTGAAATTGTGCACAGAGCAAATAGTCACATTCAAAAACAGTGTAAAATAAAAAATACACATAATAGTTACTTTGGAAATTTAAGTGATAACAAACTTCTTTATATGAAAACAAAACATTATTATACCTATAAGAATAGGAAAGACTGCCATTTCTTGGAAAGTGATTTTATTCTTTGTTTTTCCTTTGACACACAGCTGGCTCATTACCCAAATACTCATTAATCTAGAAATTATAATTTATCAAACTTTAAAGAATAATGATATGGTAGCTAATGTAATAACATTTTGTACAATAATAAACACAAAAATATAGTAACAACTTCCTGAATTTAATATCCATACCGCTTCATCATTGCAAATACCATTGCATCTGCATCATGACCACCAACTCGTGAAAGCTGCTGTAACTATTATATGCAAATACATTTTTATACAAATAAAAACACTTTATTAAAAGTAATTTTTATAATTAGTACTGCATAAAAAGTACCATTGAAACATCATAAAGTGAACTTAAGCTGCAATCAATAACTAATAAAATAATTATATGTTCAATATTATTACTAACCACATTAAGTCGAACAGCCTTTTCACTTAAGGTCTTATCAAAGGCATAAAATTCCTCTAATTGTGTTGATTGCACCAAAGTTATTTCCTCAGGATTATTGGATCTTTTTAGAAGTTCTTTTATTTCCATCAGCAAGTGTAAAACCCGCTTTTGAAATTCTACATAAATTTACAACATTCAATTAAGTAATCAACAATTTTCAGCATACCACTAGGTCTGATGCATATTCATAAAAAGAAAATAATACACTCACTCTCTTGGGCCAATAAAAATGATTGATTTATGTTTGCCTGAGATGTAGAAGCAAAGACTTCATCATCATAATCACTTTCCCTGTCTTCATCAGGCTCTTCATCATATCCACCTTGTCTTATAAATGTGGATGGTTCTGGATGTTCATTCTGGCTGTGACTAACTGAAGTACTCTAATAAATTATAATAACTAGTTGTACTTTATAAACTTACAAAATCTAAGAGCTTACACTTATATAGTCATGACCATATATATTGAAATTATCATTGCTTTATATTTTGTTTATATAACGACATTTTTTATGCATCCTTGTTAAATTTTTAATAAACATTTACCCTAAATTTTTTGCTTAGTGGTGGAGTTGGCCAATCAAGATGATCACTAACCTCTGGGGTGGTTGTGGCTTCATATTCATTGCAAGCCTTATAACTGTCTAAAAACAAAAAATTTCATGTAGACTAAAGTCCCATGCAGTTTTTTTTATCTTAAATGTTTAAATACTTTTCCTAATCTAGAAACAGAAATCTTTTGTTGATAAAACCACATCAGTAAAAATAAGTTTACTTTCAAGAAAATTTTTTAAATACTATAATAAACACTAAATATAAATAATATAAATGATAAAATAATAATTATAATAAATACTATGATAACTGTATAATAAATACTTTAAGAAAAACAAACCATTCCATAACATTATTTTCTTAATTTGAAACTTCTTCCACTGTTCATTTGGTTTAGTACCATTCTTTATCTGATGTTGAATATTGCCTCTTGATGGCCAAAACATATATTTGTGGTCTTCAGAAATCCAGTTTACAGGTACAGTACCATCTAATTCTTTACCATTTTCTAACCATACTAACCGTAAATATTTATTAACATATTTTTGACTCATTCTAAAAAAACATATATTTTTCTGTTGAGATATAAAAACTAAATTAGTTAAAAAATACATAAAAGCAAAATGGATAATTTTTAGGAAGGGAAAAAATACCACTATTGTATCAAGCAGGCATCTATTACATGCATATTTATAAAGGAATAAATAATGCGGTACTTGTAAAAAGCCTCAACATATTGTTAATTTACCTACTAGAGAAAGAGAATAATTTTACATTACATATTTTATTTTGTTTCACACTATATCTGTAAATTGCTATTCAAATAATTCTTTGACAACAAAATGTTTTGATAAAAAAAAACTTTAAGTGAGAGATAAAAAAGCATGCTACTAAAAAAAAACACAAAGCAAAGAACGCAACTATCATATCAAGTAGCAATCTATCAAGAAATTAAAAAAATAAAATTTGAGTAAACTTTACTAAAAAAATTTTTTCTGGCACAACTCAATAATCTGATTAGTAAAACAAGATTGATTAAACAACCCTAAATTTTAGAAATAATAAATAAAAACTCTGTATAACAAAATTTATGAATAGTGTAAACAAGTAATAATTAAAAAGCATTATAACTGATCTTATCATACTAATTAAAAAAACAAGTTACCTCAGTTCCAAAACAACACTTAGTGAATATTTAACTTTGAAGCAACGTATACATATTGATGAAAAAAATTATTGTAGTTGAACTTTTAAAAAATCTTGAATGATTAAAGATAACTTTCAATTCCATTTCTGACAGGCATCATAACATATCCATCAGCTATTGGCAAACAAATAGCCTTACATTTGACATCACACTTTTGGACAAAAATTCCAATTATAGCATCTGCTGCTTTAAAATGTAAAACATTTAATGTTGAGCTACATGGCCTAGAATAAAACTCTTTTCCTTGGCCTATTGCATAAATATCACAAATAAAACCATCTTCAACAACTTCTTGCACAAAAGCAAAGTTACCATGCTTAAGTAAAATACATGAATCACTTGATAAATGCAATTTTGCTGTTATTTTCATTTCATTTTGATTACTTTCTTTTTTTCTTCCTACTAACTTTATTTCTTCTAGTCTTTTTACAACCTGTACTAGCGGGTTGGGTCCACTGCGAACTAGACGTTTTAATGATTGTAAGAAATTTTCAAATGGAAAAGAAGACAATTGGTTTAAACTACATTGAAAGTGTCTAACATCATCACCAAGGTGTAACAGATTGTGAACATTATACACACAGAAATTTTGTCCGTATAACTGACCTGACTTTCTAACAAAACTATGCATAAGTTCTTCTGCATACTGTAAAAGAGGCACTCTCTTTTCTATGTTATCAGTTAAATATATAGTCATTGAAATAGACAATGCAAGAAAATGTTGGTAAATATTTGGATTAATTACATCTTTTAAAATAACTGGACCAGTATATAGAAGGAATTGTCTTAGTTCCGTGGCTTTCCATCTGTTAACCTCTGCTAAAGACCTTGGCTTTCGTGCAAATTCTGATGGTATATAGCATCTCATGTTGATTAATAGTTCAGATATCTGATTCAGCTGAATATTAGAAACTTTGCAGCATGCAGGACCCTCTTTCCAAAACTTTAACATTCTTTTTAGCACACCGAGGCAAACGGTATGCATGTAGTCTAAAACAAAACCTGTCACACAGGGGAATGACAGTTCAATTAAGGGTGAAATATTATTCTGGTGAATATCCTTATAAACATATTTTATAAATTCTTCATCTGTTCGTTTTCTATAGACAGCTTCATCATTATCATAGACAATACAATTGTCAATACGTCTACCTTTTATTTGACATCTTTCACAAGCATTGTAACCACTATGGCTCTTTATACATTTTAAATAAGACCGAGCTGGTGCATCACAAATAAATGCTAGTATGGACACAGAAAATACCTTATTAATATAGCAAATATTATCAGACTTCAACTTTTTATATTCAGAAATAAAATCTGATAAAAATTCTTGAACAGAACATGGTTTACCTTTTCCATAAAATAAACATACCACAAAAGGCCTATAGTTTTTAACACAGCACAAAATTGGCCAGAAATTATCAGCTGATGATTTTTTTAATGGTAACCCATCAACATTAACCTTTAGTTCAATTACATGTTAGTCATTAACAAATGCTGGATTTTCCTTTAAAAACTGCACTATTGTATTTTTTAGACCAAAGTAATAGTAACTTCCTCCACATTTGTTTAAACATGGTATAGTTGAAGGAGTCACTTGACAAAGAGTGCGACTATCTTTTGGCAAATTTAAACCATGCTTTCTTAAAATACTGAGCAAACTATCTGCAAGCTCTCTGCTACATTGACTATCTACAAGCCAACTAGCTAACTCAGTCTGCAGGTTTTCATTTCTTTTTAGGGCATCAATATTGTTTTCAAGCTCAAGCTCATTTTCTGTACTGATGTCTGTGTCAATATCAAACTCTGAACTTAAATCAGTTACATCACTGAGGCTTAATGTAGGTGAGTGGTCTTTAATTAACACTTTATTGTGATCATGATCACTTTCTGTTTCATTTATAAGCCTTTTCACTTGTTTGCTTATTCTACGATAAGTCTTTAAATAATTTCGTCGAGACATCTAATGCAAAAAGATAATATACATATACCGCCAACAGGGGGTACTTGCAATAAGTGGGGCTTCTGAGAACAACATTAAAAAAATAGTATCAAATAGTTGATTTTCGTAAACTTGTATACAGACTTGTTTACATTTATGTAAACTTATGGCAAAAAAACTTCCATTTATAATTTCATAACCCATGTATAAACTTATAATCTAATTTATAATATTTATAATATAGAAAAGAAAAAAGCTAAAAAAAAAAACAAATGCAATTTTTTTTTCAATTGAACTGCTGCAATTTAAATAAAAACTAACTATGAATAGTTAACTAACGATGTATCAACGTTTTTAAAACGTTGAATTGTAACGTTAGCGCGCGCAACCTATACGCAACGTTTTGATAACGTTTTTTGCCGGCTGGGTTATTACAGGCCTTCCCGTCGCGAATCCGTATTTTTGACTGGGGGCGGACAATGTTACGGAAAGTTTAGTCTTAAAACTTCGATTTGAGAGCAGTTGATAGTCACAAAATGGTTAAAAAGTGCTGTATTCCTGGATGTAGAGGAAACTATGACACTAAAAATAAAGTACGAGTTTATAGGCTTCCCTCGAATGAAGAAGAACGAAATCGTTGGATAAATTCAATTCCAAGAAGTAATTTTCCAAATAAGCCAGATACTGTTGTCTGTGAAAGACATTTTCCAGAAAATTTTTTAAAAGCTCGTGTCAATGGGAAAGATAGACCAATCGAACCTCCTTCAATTTTTCCTAATATTCCATCAAGTATTATACCAACTCAACCTTTAAAACCAAGGTCCACTACTAAAGTGTTGTCTTCTATCAGAAATGAAAAGTGTGATGAGTTGTCACAATATTTAAAAAGTGATTTGTTTACATTCATTTCTTTATGTGAAGATATTAAAAATCATAAATTTGTTTGTCCTGTAACAACTTTTGTTGTAAATGAAGTTTTGCACATCCAATCAAATTCCTTTTATGTTAACTGTATACCTATGTTTGCTGTTCATATCTCAAGCAATTTTAAATTTGAAAGTTTTCATGCTGGTGTTCGTTGCTTTATTTCTTCATTATCTAAAAACCATATTACCACTCTTGATTGTTGGTCAAGAGTGGAAGAAACAATTCGCTATCTGAACAACATTGAAGTTGATCATCAAAGATTGATATTACAAGATCATATTGCATCTATGAATGCATCAGAAGTAGGTAAAAAAATTTATAGTATAGAAACAATCATCAGATCGTATTCTTATTTTTCAACATCTCGAAGTCTATACAATCAGTTAAGAAAAGATTTTAAACTTCCGAGTGTAAAAACACTGACAAAAATTACATCTAGGACAAAGAATGTTTCAGATATTAGTTTTATCAGCACTGTATTTTCAAATATAGAGGAGAATCAGAGAAATTGTATAATACTGGTAGATGAGGTTTATGTAAAGTCTCTTCTTCTCTACCATGGTGGTTCTCTATTTGGAAAAGCTGAAAATAATCCTGAGTTGTTAGCAAATACTGTTTTGGGTATCATGGTTAAATGTTTAAAAGGTGGACCATCTTTTTTGTGCAAAATGGTACCTGTCTGTCATTTGGATGCTTCTTTTTTGTTTGAGCAAGTATGCTATGTTATTAATTCAATCAAGTCTAGCAATGGAAAAGTTATTTCAGTTATTTGTGATGGAAATCGAACAAATCAAGCTTTTTTTAATTTATTTGAGAGAGTTGAAGAAAAACCTTGGTTAACAAAATGTGGGATTTTTCTACTTTTTGATTATGTTCATCTACTAAAAAGTATCAGAAATAACTGGATAACAGAAAAAACACAGGAATTGCATTTTGAAAAAAATCAAAATATGACTGCTAAATGGAGTGACCTTAAATGTTTATTTGATTTTGAGAAAGATCAGCTAATTAAATTATCTAGACTAAATTTTGTAGCTATACATCCAAAACCTATTGAAAGACAAAATGTTTCACACTGTTTAAAAGTGTTTTGTGATGAAACTATAGCTGCTCTCAAAACTTATTCAAAAGTTATCCACCCTTGTAATATGAATGAAACCATTTGTTTTTTAGAAAAAGTTACTAAATTCTGGAAAATAGTTAGTGTAAAAGAAATTTATGGCGACACTCGATTTTTAGATTCTCATAAAAGAGTTATTTCGGAAGAACTAGACATGAATTTGCAATATTTACTTGATTTCGGGGATATGGCTCTTAAAATGAGTGGTAAACAAGGGTGTAGAATAAAATCCTTAACTAGAGATACAGGTACTTCAATTTGGCATACTTGTTATGGGTTAGTAGAGATGTGTAAATATTTGTTAAAAAACAATTTCATTTATGTTATGTTAGGAGAGTTCTCAACAGATTATATTGAAAAAGCATTCAGTAAGTTTAGACAAGGTTCAGGCGGAACATATTTTATAACTGTTCAAAATGTTGTTGAAAAATTAAACATTGAAAAAGCTAAACTGTTATTGGAATTAAAAGTTGATGTTTCAGATTACACTACTGATATTGAGCATTTATGTCAAAAATGTGGCTATTTTAGAAGTGAAGAATCTTGTGATATAATTAATCAATTGCCTGAACTAGAAGCATCTTTGCCACTGAGTACAAAAATGGCTCTGTTTTATATTGCAGGCTATGTTACAAGAAAAGATGATGTCAGTGAAAATGAGTTGTTGACTGACACTGCATTTTATTTTCAGTTGTATGGAGACTACACAAAAACTATGGACAGAGGTGGATTGAGGGTACCTCTGGATTGCTGTGTTCAGTGGGTTTTTTTTTGTTACATTATTTTTGAAATTGAGAAAAAAATGACATGCAGAAAGTCGTTGTGCAATATATTTCTGATGATATCAGATATTTATAACTTAAACATGCTAAAGAAACATGGTGTTATATTGTCAAACATATTTCTTAAAAATTATTGTTTGTTTATTTCACCTAAATCCTCTAAAGAACCTGCATTAAAGGTTTTAAAATTATCTGTAAAACATTAAAAAGTATTGCTATGTACATTTTTCATAACAATTTCTAATATTTGATGATTATTTTAATAGCTTTTTTTGCATTATTTTAAAGGTTGTTTATTTTTCTTTTGTGATTTCGTTTTTAAAAAAAACTCATTCATTATTCTGAAAAATGTTGTTTTTCATTACTTCTTGTTTTATTAAAATTTTATGACATTTAATAAAACTGAATTAGACACTTTGTGCATTGGAACAGTTCCTTTTAAATTTAATAAATTAACTGAAAATAATGTAGCTCGCATATTTTTTCAGCCATTTTTTATATTTTCCGTAAGATTGTCCGCCCCCAGTTAAAAATACGGATTCGCGACGGGAAGGCCTGTAATAAGTATCGCCATGATATAAACTCGTTTGCCGAGCCAGCCCGTTTGCCGAGATCTCGACGTCGTCCTTATTTCAATTTATTTTTATTTTAGGTTTATATGAATAAACGAACTAGCCTGGATCACTATCCGGGCCAGGGGCCAATGCTATAAACATAAAAAACGAAGTTTTTTCCGTAAAACACGAAGTTTTTACCGTAAAAAGCGAAGAAAAAAAAAGTCCATTGCTATAAACATTCAAAAAACTCCGTTTTTAAGATAAAAACTTCGCTATTAAATCCAATGCTATAAACGAACAAGGGAATCGCCTTTTCAGATAAAAAATGCGTTTTTTCGAAAAAAAACTTCAGATAGATTTTTGATCTCAATTTTAGATATTTTCTTCGTGATTTTTGGCGGCCATTGTTGGAACAACGTTAGCGCTTCAAAATCATTGAACATTCTTTGTTTGTGTTTTTATGCAGATATTTTATAGATAAAGCTTAAAAGGATTTTGGTAACTTCATAATAAACTAATTACTTAAAATCTGCATTTAATCGATTATTCAGTTCCTTGTTGTGCTTCGTTAACAATGCATGCATGAATTTAAAATTCCATACTTATTTATGAAGGTTTTCGATAGTAATTCTGGTTAAACAAATTTTTCATAGTGTTTGACTAAAGAAAAGTATAAAGAGTTGATAAATATGCCATATAATACACAAATACACAACAAAATAATACACAAATACACAACAAAATAAAATGCTGTTTAAAGAACTTAAAATGTTACTAGCAATAAAGATCAGAGAAAACAAAGAGGGGAAGCTTAGTATGTTTTAATTAGCAAACTATTTAAATAAAAATATGTATTGCTACATTATATTTTATATATATATATATATTTACAAATGTTATAGTATAAGTATGTAATATATAGTATATATTAACATAATATAAGTATGTAATCAATCAATCATATTTCTAAATAAAGATTTTACATTCGAGTTTATATACAAATAGTTATAAACTAATGTAAAGTAAGCTACTAACAGTGCTAATGATATATAACAAGGGTAATAATAATGGCAATTTAATCATTCTATTCAAAAACAGCAGAGATATATTACAGTATATAAAATTAACAGTGATAACATGATGTAATGTATAGTATATATCAATTTTATATATATCTAAATATATATATATATATATGTAAATATATATATACTTCCAATAGTTTTATTAACTTAATACACTAACATTGAAAATAGCTTCTCCTACACTGTATAATACGATAAATTGTGTTGGTAAAGATTCCATGACAGTCTCTGAGAACATGAAAAAAAACATTTGTGCCAATAAAATGAAGAAATGCTTAGTATAATGTTGCAAATTGCTTAGTATAATGTTGCAAATCATCTTTAAGCCTAGTTTCTAAAAAATCTAATACAGCTCTTGGGACTCGATACTACTCTCAAAAAACGTTGTCAGAAACATCTTCGTTAAAAAAGCGACCATTAAACTAAAATGATATTGAAAAACAAAACAAAAATATAATTTCTGCGCCTATTTAGTTTGATTTCTGATTTTGTTCGATAAAAAATCATTATATATATATATATATATATATATATATATATATATATATATATATATATATATATATATATATATATATATATATATATATATATATATATATATACATATATATATATATATATATATATATATATATATATATATATATATATATATATATATATAGTAATTTTAAGTAATGTTTTAAACACCAACCTCTCGAGGCAATCGGTGGCGAAGCTAATTTTCTGCAACTTCGAAATCTAAGTCTTCGCCCGAAAAAATTAAATTCATGTTCCTACTTTAATTTTACACAGCTTTTTTAAACACCAAATACTAGAATGTAAAAATATTCATAAAAGTAGAATAGACAGCACAGCATACTTAATGACTAATAAAATTCATTAATTAGGCCTAATAAATAAAAATTACAATAAAAATTACTATTATATAACTACTATGTATTACGGATAAAAAAGTTCGTGAATTTTAGTGACGTATACGTTTTATGCTTTATAGCAATGGCCGAAAAAAATACAAACAGCGATAAATTCTTCGAGATTACGAACTTTTTTTCGTACGTGAAAAATTGCGTTTTTACGAAAGATTTTTTTTCTTGAAAAAAACTTCGAATTGTTTATAGCATTGGCCCCTGCTCGTTTATTCATATAAACGCAAAATAAAATTAAGTTAAAATACTGATGACGTCGATATCTCGGCAAACGGACTGACCAATATCAAGTTTTTTTTTTTGAGTTATTGCAGATTATATTTCGAGCTATTCCTTCTTTTACGAAATGATTTACGATTTTACTACTTTTTACAAAAGTTTGTACGCGCTCGTGTCTTGAAATAAAAAAGCAATAAAATTTAAGCTGCATTTAACTGCATTTAAGTAAATGTGTTTTAAATGATAAAATAACCATTTCAAAAGTTTTTTTTACCTATGTATCACTGTTAAACCACATGTTTAATCAGCTAAAAAAATTAAATTAAAATATTTGTATATTTTTTGCCTAAAACAGTTTCCTATACGTAAAGCATAATAAAATCGCTCCACTTTACCCTGCATAAATTTTGTACTTCAGATACAATTCTTTTTAACAAAAAAAAAATCAAATTCTAGTATATAGTAAGTCCGGATTGACACAGGAAAATGATTTTTTGAAACATTTTTGAAAGTAATACCAAACAATCTGAACTAATAAGTTGCTTAGTTTTTGAATAACTACACTTCTTATTTTTCCTAAATAGAATGTTGCAAAGCTAATTTTATTACTTTACTATTGTTTCCTACGCACATAACCTAAAAACTCCAACCTCTATGTCAACTCTCAAACAAAAGTGTATGGTTCTTTTGTGAAATACTCCAACAATTCTCCAGATCAAAGAAATGAAAAACAATTTAGGAAAACGTAGGACCATCTGCGGTTAGCTTTCAGTTGTAAAAGCATAACTTCTTATAAGCACAACTTCGAGTAATAATCCTTCTGCTTTCTCTTACACCGGTATACGGCGTGAGGGATGTTTAGCGACTGTGATTTAACTTCGTCAACTATAACCAATAGACCACTAGATAAAGACGTTTCATCGACTGAAAACTATACCAAGAGATACTAGTCCATTAGAATCTTTTGCCTCAATCACAATTAAAATCAAAAAACTTAATACCACTAAATAGTAGCACTAAAACTTTTTAACATCAGTTATTCCTAAAGTTTACTTACCAGAAAATTTTTTTTGTTAACTACTCTTTCAATGGTTGATTTCTATAAATTATGATTCTTTCATAACAATTCCATAGTCACTTAATCTTAGAAACTCGTTCCCAATGCTTCTTTATAGAAAGAAAATAGAAAAGCTAGGAATCAACTTGAGTGTTATTCTTTCAAGCTAATCTCATATTGTTTTGCAATGCATAAGTTCATAAATTCTCAGTAATAATTCGGGTAAATATTTGAGATTAAGTTGATACTGAATAAAAAGCTTGTAATAAATGTTATGTATGCACTTTTCTCTAATTTTAACGAAGCGCGCGCCTAAAATATAAAACAGACCAAGAGATTTATCATGGCAAATGATTCAGATACTTTTATTGTAAAAATTGACGAAGTAAGAGATGATAAAAAGGGAATATCTGTTACCACGTGCGCTTTATTCATCATAGCAACAATGGCTGGTAGTGGAATTTTAGCGATTCCTAAAGCTGTAAGCGACTCTGGCTGGACAGGAATACTAATGTTGGTACTTGGCTGCTGTATGTCGCTTTACTGTGGAATTATTCTCGGCCAGTGTTGGATGCTAACAACGAGCACGACAGAAAGTTCCAGACACCATCTAAGAGATCCGTATCCCGTGATCGGTAAATTCGCAGCTGGCAAATGGGGAAAAAGATTAGTTGAGATCTGCGTCCTTGTAACTTTGGTTGGGGTTTGCACAGTGTTTCTGTTACTATCGTCGCATCAAATATCGTCGTTAGCCAACACAAAAATCGGTTCGTTGACTGCGCAGAACGAGTTTAGAGTGTTTGTTTTGCTGTGCGGACTTGTCCTTCTACCTTTCACTTGGCTGGACTCTCCAAAAGAAATATGGCAGTTTGCTTTAGGGGCAAGTTTGTGCACCATTATCGCATGCGTGTTCATAATTATACGAACGAGCATGTACTTGTACGAAAATGGCATTGCTCCAGCCAGTGCGAGGAAAACAGAGACTTTTGAATCTTTTTTTTCAGCCTTCGGAACAATAGCGTTTGCGTTTGGAGGTGCAACAGTCTTCCCAACGTTCCAAACTGACATGAAGTATCCGCAACGTTTCCCTCTTTCGGCAATATTAGCGTTTATTGCTGTCCTTCTTATGTACGTCCCTGTTGCAGTCTTGCCCTATCTGGCATTTGGTAGCGCAGTAGACGACAACATTTTGAAAACGCTGAAGGAAGCAAAAGGACGAGGAAGGTTTATGATTACGATATCTGAAGTTGTGATCACTTTTCATCTGTTGTTTACTTTTGTCATCACAATAAATCCGATCAGCCGACAATTTGAAAAATACTTTAAAACAGAACACAGTAAGAGTTTTCAATTTTTTCACTAGTAAAGCTTAATAAACTGCAACCAACTATGCAATAAAGCTAAAAACAAAACGTTTATTTTCAAAAGCAGTTTCCACGTATCGAAAAAATGTCCGAGAGCGCACGAGAAACATTTCTGTTCTGGGACATTATTTCCATAAGTGGGAACTAGCTGCTATGCTTACGTTATCTTGTTTTTTTTAGAATTTGGTTTGACGCGAATAATACTTCGATCGGCAATTGTTTTCTTCGTGATTGGTATTTCCGAGGCAGTTCCTCATTTTGAAGTCATCCTATCTTTAATTGGTGGCACTACGGTGACGATGACGTCTTTTTTACTGCCATGCTACTTCTACTTAGTTCTAAAAAAAGATGTTCCTTTATACATAAAACTGTTGCTTTTCGAGATTGTGCTGATTGCTCTAATAAGCGGTGGAACATCCACGTATTCAGCTTGCACTCAGTTGACCAATCCGTTTGTCTCATGATATAGTTTATATAAAATTTTATTGTACATAATTGAAAAAGATAGAAACAGTAATATATTGTTTTATTCTGTGAAAATTTTACAATATTCTTGCAAGGTGACAAAGTTCTTTTAAGGTAAAACATTTCAGTTTTTTCTTTTTTGAAACATATAAGCAAATGTGAGGATTGTTGGCTCAATTAAGGCTAATATTAGTCTTAAACTAATCAATTTAAGAAAGCTGAACGATTTTAACTTAATAATGTTATTATTGAAATGGTTACAGATTGAGCCAGTGTGATAAGAAAAACCCGGAAGATAACTCATCAACTATGTCATTTTCATGGAATTAACTGGGAAATAGTTGATGCACTTGATAAAAAAGCAAATGAGTTAGTAGAAGATAAACATTTTTGTAGTGACAATATAGAAGAGGACACTGAAGAAGTTGATGATAAATGTTTTGGCCAAAAAATAAATCACTCCAATTGAAGGATTAAATAACTGTCCTTTTATCCTTAAAATGTTTTTATTACTTTATTTATTAAAATTACACAGTACTAACACACTAAAATGTATACAATATTTAAAGAATATATTTCCTTGTTTGGAAATTACTTAAACTTAAGTAACTTGAAAAGTTATTAAAAATTACCTAAGTAAATTTTTCTCATTCTTTAAACACCCCTACAGTTCTACAATACTGTAAGAAAAAAAATGGAAAAAGAAACAAATCAAATAACAATATGAAGCAAACATCAAAGAGCTGTATCAAACAATTTATTAAGGTCTCATTTTCCTTGCACAAAAAACAAAAAATGTTTGGCTTATGATGTTTATAAAATTAAAACTTTTATTTTTCTATTATTGAAATGAACATAGAGAAAAAAAATGTAAATGGAACATTGATATACATATTGCAAATCTAGTTTCCTTAAAGCAAACAAAAAAAGTCAAATATGAAAAAAGTAATTGTCAAACAACTATCTTTTTACCCGGCGTTGCCCCTGAATTTGCAAATATGACATCAGAGATAAGAAAATTTCACGTAAATAACGTTTTTACAAGCTGAGGAAGTTCTCGAGGACTTTTTATGTTTAACACAGTATCAAATTTTCTGATTGCAAATTTGCATTTTGAATATACCATTATATCATTTTTAAAATAAGGCACAATTTCCACTGACTAATAAAAAAAAAGCAATTCGCTAATATGTCCTTTTATCTTAGAACTTGATTATTAGCAGAAGTAACTTTACTTGAAAAATCTAAAGTCTACCACTTGCTAAAATCATGACCTTTAAAGTTGTCGAGAATTTTAAAACTAGGCTAATATTTTAATTTTGACAAAATCATATTTCAACTTTCTTTTAACCTGAAATTTGGTTTGCTTCAGTTTAATGACTGTTTTAGTCAAATTCCCAAGGCAAGTACTTAAGATGACTAGTTAGAGCTATAAAAATTTTTTTTGTAAAATGATGCTTACAAAATTAGACCACTAGAAAATTAGAATTGGCTTATGAAAGAAGATTTTATGAAGAGTGGATCACTATTGTTGTATTATAGATTTTATGAATGCAAATATACTAACCTTATGTAATTTTTTGATTTTTGCAGTAGTAATGGTTTTTGTACTTGTGTACATTCTGAACAGTTATGGTGCACATGTAACTGTAATGTCAGCTAAGAAACACTTAAAATATTTTTAAATTACATTCAAGTAAAAATGCTATAACTAAATCTCTGATTACTATATATATAAAATGCATCCACTAATATTTTTAGAAAAAATAGAAAATTTTTTATTCTCTTATACCATTGTTTTAAGAGGAAATGTTCTGAGCCTGAAGTTTACTATCAATGAGATTTCTTTAACTGTGAGAATCTTACCATTCAGCAGATAACTTTTTAGTGCATTCCAATTAAAAAAGGTAACATAAATATATTAGTACATAACTAAAAATCTACAGTTAAAAACTATAAAGAACCAGTAAATTTTGAAACAAAAAACATATTGCATATTTTCCAGAACATCTAAATATATTCTATTGTTCAACATCTAGACAAGGCTATCAGCAAAATCACTCAACATATTTCGAAGCTGATCTGTTGCAATAACATGCCTTTTGGCATTTGCTAAATACTGTGAATAGAAAAGCACGCCATTCTGGGAGGAAATTACTTGCTGTTGTTGCTGCCTATCTGTATTAAATGGAGGAAAAACCTCAGGAGAGAAACGAGTTCCTGTCTGATATTGGATAACTGTTGAGTCTGCTAGAACCTAGAGACAAAAAATCATGATCATAACCATTTTAAAGAAAATATTTCAATACCATTTAAAATGTTTTGTTTCTTATAAAGAGCCTATTAACATTTGTCCAAAATTTCTAAGAAGCTCTTATCTTATTTGTAAATAACAGGTAATGGCAAAAAAAGGAGGACCTTTTGAAAATGAAAATTATCAAGCTAAAACATATATAACATTTTTTTCTTTAGATTTCAATTTTCAAAAATTATATTGAAAAATTAGAAAGGACAAGCTTATAAAAACAATTTGCTAAAACACTTAACCAACTCTAATCTTGAAGAAAATTATTCCTTAACAGAATCAATCTTGAGGCTGTATAGAGACTGTGTGGATTAATCTCAACTTGATCATATTTGTTGATATGGCTTGATTGAAAAATATATACATATAATCTTAAAGATTACACAATTGCCTTTTACTTTTTAAGTTAAGTTTTTCAGTTCATATTCAAGGGAGTCATGACCTTTTCAAAAGTTTTTTTTATCATCATGTTACTCTAGTTGATTCATTTATTCAACCATAAACTTATTATGTTAGTGCTCTCAAACAAGTCTAGAAAAACTGAACAAGAGTTTAAAGAGAAATTCTTTATTTTGTTCAATATAAAATCATTTAGCTTATACAGAATACATATAACATAAAATTTTAAAGTTTTTAAAAAAACTTACAAGCCACTGATGCACTTGATCACTGATATTGTAAAAGTCTTCCATGCATTTATTCAACATCTGAACATCAGTTTGCCTAAAAGAAACTAGTGACATTTTTGATGAATTTATTCATTCACATTATCTAATAAAAATTTGAGTTTAAAAATTAGTGTACAACAATAACTATTAAAGTATTTATTACCTGCATTGTCCAATTGCAGTATTTTGTAAAACATAAACAGTATGTCTAATTAGATTCTAAATTAAATAAAAAAAGCCTATATAATTCTTATGATGTTTTCTATTAAAAAGATAAACAAGCATTCAAACTCTTAAAAGCTTTTTAACTGTAATTTCTTTTAGAAATGTCATGAGTTTCTTATAACACCATATGATATAAATCAATTTTTAACAGACTGCTAAATCAATCATACACTAGGTAAAATAAAAAAAAAATGCACTGAAAATAAATCAAAATCAAAATTTATAAAATCAAACTTTAGTTAAATAGATGTTTAAAATATATGTCAAGTACTACTTGCCTTACAGAAAAAAAAGTCACTTTTACATAACAGTATTTGAAGTAATAATTCAAAAATAACTTATGTTTAAACAGTCATTTTTACATTTTTTCTTAATAATATATTTCAATTAAAGTTATACTTATTATTACATCTTAATAGATTTTTAAAAAATCTTTAAAACCTGAAACTACTTACTTTAGAGTTAGAAAACCACGTTAAAAATTGTTTAAAAAATGCACTATCAGAATATCCTACTGAAATTTTTTAAATATGCTTTAAACAGAATAACATAAAGAGAGAACTAGAATAATGATATACCATAACAGACTCCCTTAGAAGAGGCAAAAGACCTTGATATTTAACTAAAGGATCTGTATCTGTTAATGTTTGCTGACATGCTTGTGAAGGAGGAGCCAGTGGAGTTGGATGAACTTGGGAAGGTATACTTGAAGCCATTAATATTATAACCACAAATTACTTTTAGATAGCTTTAGAATTCAGATTGTAAATGAATTCCTACGTTCATCTTTGTTTACAATAGATAAAATTGTTACATGCACTTAGACTTCTGTGTACGAACTTTTCAGCAGTAAAATATTATATTTTGAAATTCGGAGACAAATTTTGCACAAAAATGTTTTAGATGGGGGTTTGAACCCGAAGCTTCTGGATCAAATCTAAAATATTAACGAAAGGGACTCATGCCACTGACGGTTTTAGAAGCCTTCCTTCAATACTAAATAAACAATAATTTTAGAAAAAATTTCAAGTTTGGTGATTTATAGTTTCAAATAAATCAGGTGAACGCGGAATGTCACAAACGGGACGTCATCGACGCAAAAAAATCAAAGATGAAAAATCAACTATTTCTCAAAAGAACTTTTTATTTCGAATTGTTAGTATAATTAATCATACCACAGCGAGCTTAATCTAATTAAAAATCAGAAAATTTGTTCTTTTTTTTTAAATTTGGGGCAGTGTAAAAGTTACCAGGTTTCCGTAAATTACCACCTTTGTTTTAAAGGCATTTTCCTTGATGAGCCAAGTTTTTAAGGTTTCAATTTTCACCTAAAGCGCAAATCTTCGAAGTTAATAGACATTTCTCTAATTCGATTGCGCAACTAATTTCTCAGCTTGAAAAAGAGGCCAGTAAGGACAAAAATGTAAACAAAATAGCTGCAAACAATTTAAAGGATAATTCTTAATAAATTACTTGTCCAATAAAAAATGAATGGATTTAATAGTGACTGCTTTAAAGATAAAAAAATTCAAAATCTAATATTAGATGATATAAATAGAGATCTGAAGATAGAATTAAATTCAAAAAAAGATGTATCGTTAAAAGAAGATATGTGCTGGGGAAAATCTCTTGAGTTTCTCCCAGTGTTCACCAGACGTGAAATTGATAATCATATGAACAAATGCGGTAAATTAAAAAGAAAAACTATAAAAAAACGTTAGAAAGAGGACTGAAATTTAAGCAAGAACGTTACATTTCTACAGACAGCTTATTTACAACACGAACACTCAAACACTTCATTGCAAAATGTACCTGTCGAGCAAGTATGAAAAAAATGATTCGTAAAATGCAAATATACATAAATCGCAAAAATAGTCAAGTTGATAAGGCTTCTTGCAGTTGCCCAGCTGGGTTAAGTGGTTATTGCAATCACATTATGGGTTTACTGTTAGAGTTGGCAGATTACTCATTAAATTCTTTTAAAGTTGTTCCTTCTGAAATCGCTTGCACAAGTACTTTAAGAAAATGGGGAGTGCCTGGTGAGAAACAGAAAAAAATATATCCTGTAATGAAAAACGTACTTCATGCTAACTTTATAAAAAGGGATTAACCCAACAGTATATGAGGCAAGATGTAACTTCAATTTTATAGACAACTTAAATGCTGTAATGAAGCTACAGAATAATTTTAAAAAAATTAATCCAAATATTGGCTATGCTCATATTATACCAAATAAAATTCTCATTGATTCAGAAATCACAAAATTTGGCATGCAGTGTTTAGGATCCCCACTTTCATATCAACTTTTACCAGTTGAACGAAATTTTATTGTTTTATCACACTTATGTCAAAATGTTGAATGCGAATCTGTTATAACTTCTAACCTTACCTTACCTAGTAAATTTTTAGATATACCTGATACATGGAATTATTCCCCAAAAGAAATGGAGTTTATGAAAAAAATAATTGTCTCACAAGAAGAAAGTATATCATTACAAAAAAAAAACTGTAAAACAAAGGCAATGTGCACAATGGTCTAAGGAGAGAAAATATAGAATAACATCATCAAATGCACATAAGATTTATATTAGGAAAAGTAACTTTGAATTTTTGATAAAACAACTTACAGAAGACATTAAAAAATCCAACAATGTTAAAGAAATGCTAAATCACGGTAATATTAATGAAGACATTGCAAAAGAAAAATTTTAAAATGTAATGCTTTATCGATTAAACCAAAATATCAAAATACTTGAGACTGGGTTATTAGTTCAACCATGCATCCCTTGGCTAGGTGCAAGTCCAGATGGACTTGTTTTAATTTATTCAAAGCCATGTTTAATTGAAATTAAGTGTCCTTACACAAAAAGAAATGAAAATCCTAATGATTTAGTTAAGGAAGAAACATTTTATATTGGTTCATTACCTACAGGAGAATTATTTCTAAAGAAGGATCACTTATTTGGCTATTATACACAAGTCCAAATGGCCCTGGGTTTATCTGGACTAACTCATTGTTTGTTCATAGTTTATGTTTATAAAGGAATTATTATTGTAAATGTTGATTTTGATGAATTTTATTTTTTAGATGTTATCGATAAGTTAAGCGATTTTTATAAAAAATATATTTTATCATTCTATGTTTCTCAGTAATAAATATTACATATCTTACATTTTTACTGTTTTATAAGAGGATCCATAAAGTTACACAATAAACAGCTTACAGTCCAAATTTGATTAATTGATCCATATAAAACAAGAGGTATTTCATTTCGTATTTGTTTATTTTTCTTAATTCGTTGTATGGCACATTCTACATGAATTCTTAAAGCTGCTATTGTTTGACTTTCTATAACCTCTTCATATGATAGCTGATCTCTCCCATTTAAAAAGGCTGGAATATTCAGTGTTACACCTAAAGGCTTAAGCAGATCATTAATTAAAAAACCCCTATCAGCCATTATAGAATCACCACTCTCCCATAGCTCTTTTTGCAAAAGTCCTGATTGCTTAACTATTTCAATATCAGAAATAGAGCCAACAAATAGTTCACTAACAAATGTTACTGCACCAGAAGGAGCAATTCCAACTAATCCTTTATAGGTTACGTGATGCTTATTATGTGAAAACAGACTTCTTTGAATCGTTAGGCTGGAAGATCTTTGACAAAGCAACTCAGTACAGTCAATAATAACTTTCGTTTGAGGATATGTCTCTTTAAAGCATTTTGGCATATTATGTTTAAGTTGATCTAAATTTGGCTAAATTGGTATAGCACCAAGTTTAAGATATATAAAATTTGACCATATAATAAGGTATCTTGAAACAGATCACTTCGAGAAAGAGTTTTAATCTGTTTACATTTTTGTCCTTACTGGCCTCTTTTTCAAGCTGAGAAATTAGTTGCGCAATCGAATTAGAGAAATGTCTATTAGGAGCAATCATATGTTAACTAGATATCTAAGTCTCGCTTCCGCAGTGAAGCACAGCCAGGTTTGTTTTGCCAGCCTGAAATAACGCAATGATAAGTAAAAGCAAAACAAAAATGAATAATTGTTAGTTTAAATAAAACGGCTACCGGCATTAAAAACTTTAAAAACTTGCTTCACTTTTTCTTACAGAATTTTTGTTAGTGTTGTGACTAAAACTAAAAATTTTAATTAACTCAACTAAAAAAACCGTAACTAAATTTAGTCGACTAACTTATTAGCGTAATAAGAATTAGTCAACTAACATTTTAGTCTAACTAAAATTAGTCGACTAAGAATTTTGTCTAACTAAAATTGGTCGACTACATTTTTAGTATAACTAAAGTTAGTCGACTGACATTTTAGAGTAACTAATATTAGTCAACTAACTTTGTGGTCAACTGAATTTAGTCGACTAACTTTTTCGTTTAACTAAATTTAGTCAACAAAATTTTTAATTTGCGTAAAATAAATTTTTACTGTTACCCAAAAAATACTTTTTTAAAATCTTGTTATGCGTTAGTTGTGAAGTGGTTTAAACGTGTTTTTTCAAATACAAAATGCTGTAAGTTACAATTTACATCTCCAAGGCATCTGTTTCAAGGTTTGAATTTCAGAGACTAAATTTAGTTAGACTAAAAAGTTAGTCGGCTAATTTTAGTTAGGCTAAAACTAACCTTAACTCCCAGCCCTAATTTTTATGAAGTTAGACATCTAGCTAATATAAATCATTGATTAGGAGCGAATTTTCTGGCACTCTAAACAATCGTTCACTATTCAATTGAATAGAGAGGGCTCAAATAATCTTTAATGTTTTATCCTGTAAGTGGTTTTCATATTTCGAACTGTTTGGTTTAAGTTTAAACTTTTTTTTTTGTTTGTTTTTATTTAGGATAATATTGCTCAAAACATCTCAATAAACTATTTTATAAACTAAATTCTAAATTAACGTAAATTTTTACATAAAAACAAATTTTCCACAACTAACAGCAACAAAGTATAGAGAACTCGCATTTCTTTTTTGTGATTAAAAACACTGATTTTACAGTGATTCTTAGTGATGGAAGAAAGACTCTGACATTAGAAGATGCCAGTGTTTTCTTTCACTTACGTGTCCTAATTTTTTCCTATAAATAAGAGTCTGGAGATTTTGAAGAAAGAACATTAAAAATTTATCCATTAAAATCGAAATCAAACACTAATTTCTTGATTGTTGGTAAAGATGAGCACATTTTGTTTATATTAAAGGAAAAACTAGAATTCTCAAAAATGAAGAATAATTACTTATTTAAATACTTCCAAAGCGTGGTCTTTCTTTAAATTAAATATTGCAAAAAGCAAAAAAAATGTTGAAAACGCTGTAAATGTTGTACTTCAAGGTTCTCGAAAATGCTGTACGAAAGTAGACGTTGATGGTATTTTTAATAAGTTACCAAGATATAGAAATAGAAATATATTACAAGAAGCAAAATTTAATTAGCGATGACAGCGATTGATTTCTCGGTAAAGCAATGACGTTAACACTAAAAATCAGAGTGATTAAAAAATGATATGCGATGATCATATAAATTTTTTTTCAGCCATTATTCTTATGATATGAAATTCAAATGTTAATAAAATTCATCTCAAATTGATGATATTCGCAATGGCTTGAAGGAGAGAGTGTGGGGTCGGTGCTTACTAAAAATAATACGTAATCCAATAAAACACAAGGAGCATATAAATAACTTTAGTAAATTAGAATTTAATCTGTTAATGTTAGGGAAGTGCGACCAGATAAGCACCGGTAATATCATCCCTCGTGTGCGCTCTAAATATGTCATGCGTTTAGAGCACACACTTGAGATGAACTTGTTGTTTCACCTTACAACCCAAACAGTAGTAAAACTATTGTTCGGGTTGCAGGGATTTCATCCATTAAAAAGCTTAGTACATTCAAAAAAATTAATGACTTATAATCTATAATTGTATTTGAGAAGCAAAAAATATCTAATAGACTTTCACAAGGTCTAAGGTTTACATAAGAAGTCTTCCACAAGAAAAAAAGTTTCTCAGTACTTTAATATTTACATATTTACTTATTGATTATAATACTTTTTTTTTTTTTTTTTTTTTTATCATTGTAATATTTTTGTTGATAATATTATTGCTGCCATTATTGTTGTTGCTATTAGTATTATTGTCATATTTCCAGACAATTGACCCAATTCTGTTTTCTTTTAACATGTTTTACCTCTGAAGAAAAATCAAGTGTTAAGCAAAATCTGATTTTTAAGGTTATTTAAAGTAAAACACTTTAAGCGAAGTTAGTTTTCATTTTCCAGTTTTGGTCCAAATAAAATTCATGTTAGTGAATGCTTTTGGACTAAAATATGTTAACATTGGATACTTTAGATTTTCTTCAGGTAGAACTTTTGACCTATTTTTTTTCGTATTTAGTGTCTTCTTTTTTCTCTTAGGTTCACCATTAACTTACTAAAGAGAATCATTCCCTTATCAATTTCTTCTACGTCGATTAATGCTGATTACCAACAGGAACAGATAACTTCTTTTTTTGTTTATCGGTTACTACAGATCCAAAAGAATAATGTTTGTAGAGAAAGAAAATCTTAAAAATGTCTTTTATAGCTTCTTTATAAAAAGAATCGCTTTCTTTATATTGTATAAAAAGTTCATCGACATTCACACGATAGACATTGAAATTCCTGAGACTCGGGAGTAAATTGTTAGCTGAATTTAGCTCCATATCAGGCAACAGATTCAAAAGTCTGGAAAATATTGTTAGTTTGGAGATGTCTTCTTGCAGTCAGTAGGAGCATTTTTTATACTCTTCCTTTATGCCAAGCTCTTTAGAAAGGCTTAAAGAAGGGCACACCAACAAATTAAGTTAAGTGCGCCGTTAGGTAAATAGATAGACTTTACTTCATTTTCTTCACAAGCTTGAATAATTTTTGAGTGGATAAGTTATCGCCCTATAACTGTAAAGAAGTTAAATTTGTACTTAAATTTGTACTTTATCTTTGTAAAGAATTTAAATTTGTACTTTATTGACTATTAACGGAAAAAATAAATGCCGATGCTTGTTACTTTTCTAAGTTTAAGCTTCTCTCATACCATTTTCAAATCGTGTTTAAACAATTTCTTAAACGGACAAAAATTTAGGCCTAAGATTACTTTTTTAAAAATAAATAAAAAATCCTAACACAATAGTACACTTTATTGACCTAACAACTCTAAATCGATTTCTTAGACTGTTTAATAAATAAAAAAAAGAACAATAACAATAAAAAAAGATGATCATTCTAATCATATTGTCATTCATGTCATAAATGTGGAACATTGTGAAAAATTTAAGTAAAACTATTGCGTAAGCAATTGAGAATTTTAACACAAATTTTAAATTGGATTGAGAAAATTTATCTCAATTCACATTGTGCAAAAAACGAATCTCAATAAGTGCAGTAAAAACATTTACAGCCCATTACATCAAAAGTCTGTGGATGATAGTTTCAGATGATCTTAGCAAACCTCGAAATAAAAACCTTTTCTTGTTTGAAAAAAATTGAACTTTAAATATCTAAAGCTTCTTGCATTTCTTTTTAAATAAATATTCAAAGACAATCTCTAGAATATATTTAAATGTGAATACATATATCGGTAGTAAGAAAAACTTGCAGAAATACAAAACATAAAAACGTAATATATTAGCTTGAGATATGCTTATTATAGTTATGCAATATACAAAAGGACAAACTATAAAAGCGCTAATCAAATTGGATGCGCTGTAGAAGGGTGCGTTGCTGCGAATAAAATGTCCTTCGACTTTCCCAAACACAAGTTTCACAAATGCGCTAGCAACGCCGACAGCGCACAGACAGCCAGCGTCCCTTGTTACGGCGCTAAACAATGTTGTATCCAAATGAACCCATTCAGGTGATTTGCAAAATCGGAGTGCTAACTCCAACGTTGAGGAAGGATTAAAACCATAGTAAAATAATATGCCATATAAGAATAAAGCAACCATAAGTGATAACATGCCAATAAGAGAAGCAGTATAACTAAACATTATAGATGGCGAATACTTTCTTGCAAGCATGTGTAAAATTAACGCAACTGACACTCCAAAAAAAGCACCGGCCATAACTTGATGAGGAAAGTGAGCAGCGATGTAAATACGCGATAGCGACACCAAAGCAACAAGCCCTAAGAAAACTGGAACGGTTATGATTAGGAACACAATCTTAATCTTCTTCTCACGAACTCCGTCATAACAATGAAGAAGCAACAGAAGACTCAATGAACTAAAGCACATAACATGACCAGATGGAAAACCTTCGAAACCAAACAAAATACAATATGAAAATAAATGCAATAATCATTTATATTTTTTTTACACAATTTTCGATAAATAACGAAGAAAATTATCAGACATTACAATAAATCATGAATGATATTATCAAACATCCAATGCATAAAAACACTTTTTAGTACCTGGTCCGGATTCACAAGTAATAGAAAATTGCTTAAGAACTTTTGTAGTGGAACCGCATGACTTTTCGTCAAACCAAAACGGACGGTCACCAAGAACGCACCTTGCAACAATATGGGCATTTAATAAAAAATATAACAGACGTTCTATACGTTTTAAATAGATACTATTATATACTTTACCACTTTAACATCACGTTTAGCCATTCCGTAACTGTACTGGCCCAAAGTACTTTCAAACCCAAACTTTTTTCTAAACAATATGAAAGAGGAAACAAAAGAAGAAACGCGTTTCTTGGATCGCCGAGATGAGACAATAACAGCATCGCAGTTTCGTTTCGTTCAAAGTATTTCTGAGAAATGTACACTGCCTCCATCTCGGCACAAAGAATATTTATTCTTCCCATCTTTTATTTTTCTAAACTAAAACTTTAACAAAATTTACTGTTTAATGAGACTACTTAATATTATTTATACTGTTTATAACTTTAGCTATATAAAACCATCAACAAAAAACAAACAAGACAAATGCGAATCAGATGAAATGCGCGATAAGACAACCATTCTCAGAATCTTTTCATACTGCAATAGTAATAAATTCGTGCGTGCGTGCAAACACGTGCATGTATGTATGTATGTATGTATGTATGTATGTATGTATGTATGTATGTATGTATGTATGTATGTATGTATGTATGTATGTATGTATGTATGTATGTATGTATGTATGTATGTATGTATGTATGTAAATCATTTTCAATATGGATAGAACACATAAGAACTTTAATGCAAAACTTTTAACAGTGATTATTTTTTCCTTATAAAACTTCTGCATTTTTAACAATTTTTAGAACTCTTTTCCTGAAACAATCATATGTAAGTCTTTTTTTGAAGTTATCATTTGTTTACATCTTGTTGTACCAAGGATTGCTTCAAGTTTGTAACCGTCGAAATTACTAAATATTATATTACAAGATGAAGTCAAGTTCGAGTTACATCCATCGGAGGGAGATTCCATAAAATTAAGAAATTCTGCATAGAAGTTAGGATATTGTGGAAGATCGTAAAAAATAATATGCTTTATTCCACGTATTTTGTACCTGAAAAAAGTAAAACAATGCGACTTTAAACATTTAAAAGAGCTTTTAACTTCCCAGAAAAACATTGAACTCAGAAATCTTAAAAAAAAAACGCAAACCTGTAAAAGAAATAAAACCTTTCGGTTAACAAAATGAAATGTTTTTTCTTTTCACCGAACAAAGTTCGCGAACGAGATATATTTGAACGCTTTGAATACCTGAAAGAAATAAAAATGATTTAAAAGTTAAAAACCTGGAGATTGGATAACTGAAGTTTAACATGCTAGAACATTTTTATATACTTTATTAAACCTTTGCACAGTGAATCGTCTAATACATAGTCAGCTGGACAAAAACATTTTCACTAATTTGATTGTTCTAGTCACGAATGGTTAAAATAAGCAATACTTTGTTTTATTGAATAATTACCCAGGGTTTAATAACTTAAGAGTCTATTTTTTTGCGGCGGGATGTGGCAAGCCCCCTCGATCTCAACCCACGCTTTCACTCCCTCATCGCAGCGACAATCGTTATGTAAAAAAATGAAGTACCAAACAAAAAATATATTTAAAAAACAAGGATGAGTAAAACTATGCAACAAAAGTTATATTCAGTTATCAGAAAACTCATCATTTGACTCCTCCGAACACTTGAATCTTCAGAAGACCATCATTTGAAACATTAAATGATTTATCGGACAAATTACAATTTACTTTTTTTTGGAAGCAGGACAATTAAATTCAAAACCTCTTCTGGCAATTCTTCGCTTCATCTTGCAGGCAGTTCTCTAAGTGAATTGATAACAGGGTCAGATGTTATTACGAGCATATTCAGCAAACCTATATTTGTAAAAAAATACGCGAATTTTTCCTAACATGATGCTCTCGAAATCTTCTGCAATCTTTATTTCGTGCTTCTTGAGATTCTTCTAAGAGCTGACCAATTGGAAGAATACACGACTTTATAACTTCAGTGCTATGCAATAACATTTCGTGCACTGTAACAGGCATGTAATACCACGAATGAAAATCTAAATATAAAGTTTTAGTTTCAGAACAAAGTTAAAAATTTGACGCTATGCCATGGCCAGAAGATAGCGTTCTTAACAAAACACTAAATTTTTTAACTAATTCGGCGTCTAATCCTGTAATCCTCCGCTCTTTTCTAGATTTAGAAAAGACCTGTGAGCTGTGTTACCATCATTTGCTTTGCCATAACGAGGTTTCGGCCTGTCAACAATAACTCAAATTTTTTACGCTTAAACTTTTGTTTGATTTCTTCCGAACGTTGTTTGATACGACATTTATTGGCTCTAGCTTGCCACTTTTTATGTCCAAGCGGCAGCTAATGTGCAGCAAGTATTCAAATGTACGGATCCAAGCATGCAAGGAAGACAAATCAAAACTTTTTCCCTTTTTTATCAACCGCGCCTTTTTATTCAACCATTTTTGAGTAACACCACAGATATAACGTTTTTGAGTTGAACGCGTGTCAGTTAAAGCATTGCATACTTTTCCGTCTGTCATCGTAAGTAACAGATTATGTTTTACAATAAATTTAGATTCAACAACAGTACATATTGCCGGAAGAAGTTCAGATATTTCTTTCAAAACTTTGTTAGTTTCTGTTACAGTAACTTCATGTGTTTCTTTTGAAAAGATGAATTTAATTGGTTGGCAATAAAGTGATGATGGCCAGGGATTTTGCCAAATAAGATATGACAGTCATCACTCAATCTCAATGGGACAAATGTAAATTACAAACAGAAACTCGTCATTAGCATCGGAGTTCTCAAATCTTTGTTTTTTGGGTACTTTTGCCAGAACTTCCGTCACATCCCTATTTGCTTATTAATGTAAGTGACGATTTAGTGGAATCGGCCAGTTGGTTTATTCAATATGGCCGATTAACGGAAACACAAAGTCAATTTTTCAAAAGCCCGCGTTTCTGAGACAGAAATAAAGTCTTCTGGAGGGTTGCACGACTCTTTGGATTTACATAAATTATGGTAAGACGGAAATACTTCATGTCCTGCTTTCAGAGACCACTTTCTTGTTTGTTTATAAGAGTGACTAGTACACTTGGAATCTACATAATGAGCTAATGCCTCTTTACTACTCATCTGTCTGCCGCCACAAATCACATCAGAAGTTTTTCTTCGCCCTAGTGTTTCTGTACTTTTTTTTAATAGAAGTAGCTTTGCTTCTTTGACCCGATAAACGGTGTGCCATTTCAACAGCTGTGGTTAGTTCACTGGCACTCCGCGATTCACTAGATCTACAACTTTAAGTCTTTTGGTTTTTATTTTATTATTTTTACGAGTCTTTAAAGTTTGAGGCGACCTTGAGGCCAACTTTCTTCAGATGTCTTGGAAGCACAGGAGCGACTCAAACTTTTCTTAAATTCTAAATTACTGCCCTTTAACCTACTTTTATTTTTATTTAAAAACTTATCCATTGTTCTATTGGCTGCATTCTACTTTTCTGCAAATTTAGTGGATATGCTTGTAATTTTTAATTATATTTTTTTCGCGAATCACTAGTCACATTTTCTATACTATAGTCTTTCAGATTAAAGTCACACTGAAGAGAATTTCGTTCTTCCTTCGTATGTTTACGTATGCCATTCTTCAAATAATTCCAATTTTGTAGTAGAATACACTCGTTCTGAAAAAATTATACAAAAATTAAACGGGCAGACCAGGGCAGCCAAATTTTATATATCTGAACACCTTAGGGTTGTGGTCATTCTATATAAAAAAAATTAGCCTGGATATAAATGGAAAAAATTAGTTGCATGCTTTGAAAATTAAAAAACGAAAAATAAATTGCAATTTTTATATAGTGTTTTTAAAATTTACAGGACAATAGTTATGCCACTTATTTGAATTAAATTTTCGATAAAACACAAAGAACATACCCTCTAAAGCAAAATTTATCGCAACAGTTGTAGTTATTATTCACAAAAAATTTTCTATATTGCTACACTGCAAAATTGCAACTTGATAAAAAAAATATGCTTATCTTAAAGTGTCGCTTAAGAGTTATTTATTCAACACTTAAAAACACGTGCACTAATTAATACTAGGAAGTTTTCTCTAGGGAAAAAAAATATGAAAGAAATATCATGGGAAAATCTACTTATTAATTCTTTGAACTAAGCTCTAGCGTTCTCGAAACTTTTTGTTTCGAGAAATTTCGATAATGATATCGAAATAAAAAAGTCTTTTCGAGAAATTTCGATATCGAGACTGAAAAAAACTTTATTTCGAGAATGGGTTTCGATATTATTATCGATTCAATCGAGAATATTGATATATTTCGAGAAATATTGAGAGATTTCGAGACATTTCGAGAAATATCAAGTAATATTTTAAAAATAAAAAAGTTTATACTTAAAAATTCTGATACTTTATTTTAAATTTCTTGGAAAAACACAGAAATAAGCTCAAAAATGTAAATTTTAATGGAGAAAAGCTTTAAGCCAAGATTCTAAAAGCTAGAAAAGCATAGAAGGTTGATGAAAATCACATTAAACTGCTTGGGCTTGGCATTGGTGCATCCTCATTGTCGTCGTCGTCGTCGTCGTCGTCATCATCATCATCATCATCGATTTCCACGGTCTCAGGTGGAGTTCCAGGTACAGAAGATGGGACACTGTGTGGCACACTGGGTGGGGCACTGGGTGGGACACTGGCAGTGTTTGGGTCATAGACATTATCCATAGGCACATCGGATTTTTCTGGGTCTGCAATCTCATCTTTTGAGCAAAGCCAAATTTTGTCCATAGTGACTTTTTTTAATGTTTGTTTGAACATAGATGAGTTTCTCCACTTGTTCTGGTTGCAGTTTGGTCCTTTTGTGAGTGACAATGGCACCTCCAACACTAAAGACTCTTTCAGAAGGTGCAGATGAGGCTGGCACACAGAGCCACTTCCTGGAAGCTTCGGCAAGGAGAGGAAACTTGGCCTTGTTCTCAGACCAGAATTGGAGTACTTCCATATCACATCCAGGCATAGCAGAATACATTTCGAATTCAGTCTGGTTTTTGGATTTTGTTGGAACTGTGGCTGGCAATGGGGCAGGATCATCAACCTCTACTGCCACTTCAAAAAGAGGATCATCAATTGGCACAACTTGTGGAGCGGCGGAAGCAGTAGTTCTGGATTCTTCAAAAGACTTCAACCTCTTTTTGTGGCAATCATGATCTGTGATCAGTACTTTGTAAGCAGCATCGTAGCTTTCAGCTGCAATTTTTTTCAGTCCTTTTCCTTGATAAAGGGGGTTCAACATGTTGCCAACAAGGTAAAAAATGTTTGTAGCACCACAGGCAGGAAATCGATCCAGCAGGTTCTTGATGAACTTTCGAAAGAAAAATTCAGCAGCAGGAGAGACACCACTTTGCAAGGCTCTTTCAGCCCAAACATGTAGAGCATAGATATGAGCATTAACCCTGTGGATTGTGGGCACTTTTTCAGCTGAGATTGACTCTGACACATCAGCAACTCGTCCAAGGAATGGCAAAACCTCGTCAAAGAGATCAAATTGATCTTCTGATGGAATTACCTCAGCCAATTAGGATGGGTCACTTCCTGGATTATTCTTGATTGACAAGAGGACTCGACGCATTTTGAAAAAATTAGAATTCCATCGGGTCTTGACTAGAGTGATGATTTTGAGATATTTGATGGCATCCTTGTCTTCAACTTCATCATCCTCAAGCATGAATTTGATTTCTTTCTTGATTCTTTGCTCAGACAAAGGAGATTTGTGGCACCCTTTGGTCAGACTGATGGCCATAATTAGAGCACTGTAAAAATTGAGTCCAACAACTTTTTTGCATTCTGTAGTAACCAAATTGAAGGTGGTCAGCACATTTCAAGGAGTGATCGACATGCTTGCTCTTTAGAATTGACGCAATCATATTCTGAGCCGAGTCATGTGTGTAGGTGACTTCTACATCATTGGCAGTGTCTTCACGAAGTTCACTAACATACCTAAAAATAAAGGACAATAGTTAACATATCGTTATATATTGTTATTTCTCGATATCTCTCGAAAAGTCTTGAAAAGTAACTTCATTATAACTTAAGTTAAGGCATAAAAATTGAAACTATTGATTTTTAAATGCTTATAGTTATAAAAAAGTTACTTTTCAAGACTTTAATTAAAGTGCCTTGATAACAAAGGCTAAATTAAGTTCAAAACTAAAAAATTCGTAAATATCAAGAAAACTTTGATTACAAAAAATAATTTTAGTGTAAATATTGATAATAAACGCAAAAATTACTTTTTCAATTAGTTTAAAACTAAAAAATATCGAGAAAACTTGATAAATATCGAGAAATATCGATAAATTTCGATAAATTTCAATAAATATCAATTGTCAATTAGGCAATTATCAAACATAGAATTTCTTTAATAACTTACTCATCCAGTTTAGTAGCAATTGCTTCGGACGTGTGACGACCATTGAAAGGAAGAACTCCAACAACAAAATTCCTGAGGTCAAAAGCAGGATTGATGTAGTGGAGAGTGATGGCCATATATGAATAATTATTTCTAGAAGACCAGAGATCAGAAGACAAGCTGATTTGAGAAGATTTGGCCAACTCTTGAGACAATGACAATCTGAAAACAAAAGAAAATTGTTATAAATATAAAATATGACAAAAAAAGATTTTTTTTTAGTTTCAAAAAAAAAATTTGAGCAGGTAGGTGGTAGAAAAATGAAAGATATTCTTTTTTAAGGGAATTTAGGGTCAATATAAGACCACTGGGAAGGGGTAATCAAAATTTTATCCCAATTAAAACAAATACACCCCATAATCATTTATTTTAACAATATAACAATATAACAAGTTTCATACTTGGTCCAGCTGCTTTGACAGTGTATTTTGGGCAGACTTGCTTCATGAAATCCTTGAAGAGCTTAGTTTCAACCAGATTGAAGGGCAAACTAGCTCTGGCTAAAAATTTAGTGATCTCCAAGTCCATCCAAAGCTGCTCGGGTTGTTGTGGCCGGTACTTCTTGTACTTGTCCAAGGTAGTTTGATAGCTTGCCTTTGATGGTGAAGCCAACTTTCTCTTCTTAATTCTTTGGCCAAGCACTACAGGATCTCTGCCACCTCTTTCTTCCCCTCTTTGCTTTTCATAGTTGGCATCCTGAGTGTAGACTCTTTCCACTTCATCATATTGTGTGTCAGCCTGAAGCTTTTTTTCCAAATTGGTCTTTTCCAACTCACAAAACTTTTCAATATGATACTGACCCAAATGAGACCTTAATCCAGATGTGTTCATTTGCTTGATTTGTAGGTAAGAGCCACACTCCTTGCATTTTGCTCTTGTAACCCTTTGCTTATCTACAACAGACAGCTCTTCTTCATAGTATTTCCAAATAGCAGATCTTGGCCTAGGCATGGTGATGGTTAAAGATGGCTTGGATGCTTCAGGTATTAGTAAATAATCCAATATTCATTAAATAATAAAAAAAAAAAAAAAGTTTTAGTAACTCAAAAATAAATCAGGAACTTAATTAGGCACGTCATGTAGGTTTTAAGACTTTCCAAGTACTTGTCTTTTCCCAAAAAAAGGTTGCTTTTAGCCTAAGTTCGTTAGAATACGTTACAATTCGTTAAAAGAATTCTACTGTAACTTTTAAAATGCTATTTTTTAACAAAAAGTCACCTTTAAAAGTTTTCTTAAAGCCTAAGCTAAAGGTATGTTCTTTAAAATACATGACAATTCCTTAAAAAGAGTAAAAATTATGTTAAAATCAATATTTTATTCTATTGTTACATTTAAAATGCTGTTTTTAACAAAAAAATCACCTTTAAAAGTCTTCTTTAGTTGATTTTTCTTTAAATTTCTTGAATTCTATTTGATATTTAAAAAATTTTAAAATTTGTTGTGGTTTTTTCATTTTCAAAACAATAACAAATTAACGAGTTAATCTGAAATTAGAGATGCTCAATTTTTGCTTATGTTGAAGTGATCGAGCCATATAAAAGTAGGAAAAATTTGTTAAAAAATCAAAAAATCTCAATATCTCTCGAAATCTCTCGATATTTCTTGATATTTCTCGAAATGTATTTCGATATCAAGATTCTCGATATATTTCGAGAATAATATAACTCATTCTCGAAACTGGTTTCAATATCGATACCAAAACCAACCTTATTCTCGAAACTCTTATTTCGATATCATTATCGATTCAATCGAGACTCTCGATTAGTTTCGAGAAAGAGTTTCAAGAACGCTAGAGCTTACTTTGAACTGACTTTGGTCCACCATGCTTATGTTAGATGATTCACTATGGTTTGGTTAAATTCTATTCGATAAAATTATCAAAACTTTCTGATCCTTGCTAAGTGCAAGAACCGAATGAGTGCAAGAACCAAACTTGAAACTTCAAGAAATACTTCAAATTACTGTCTACTTTTCTTAACCCTTTTCTGTTTTTGCTCACTTCTAATTTTGTAATATCTGTAATATTTTGTTACTAAATAAATCTAAAAACCATTACAAAGAACATCTTAAACACGCAGTTACCGTAGTAACTGTTTAATTTTTTTTTATACAAAAACACATAAATATGAAAAAGATTAAAAATTACTCTGATATTTGAACAAAACTAAGTTCCTCTTTTTTGAAGTGGTTGCGAATACGAATAAAATCAAAGTATGATGGGATGAAAACAGCAGTGCTATAACAAAGTTGACTTTTAAAGTCAGGCAGAACCTAAAAAGCATATACTGTTAACAACTTAAGAAGAAACATGCAAATATTACATAAAATTGATAGTCAACTGGCAATGCTTCATAACCTACTAATAATTAGAACGAGTAAAGTTTAGAGAAGAATGTAAAAACTAGATTCTTAACCTTCGTACAAAATGTCAGATACCGATCACAGTATTATTGTCATCGGTGTCTAACGATGAAATAAAAAAAATTAAAACTTCAAATTCTTTAAAGAAAATTTTTTCTTGATAAGTTAATTCATCTTTAATGTTAACATTTAAACATTTTGTGAGAAACATACCTTATTTATAAAATAAATAAACCGCATGTCTGCACACTGGCTGTAAAAGGAGCATTTAAACCGTTGATATATCTAAGTACAAGCAAAATATTTTCTATATGGAAAAATTGATACAAAAACTTAGTTTAGTTAATTAAGTTTTATTCATGTCAACAGAAGTTCCTAAAATTTGTATTAAATAGGCAAAACAGAAAATTATATACTTGGGGAACACATGTAGCAACTTGTTCCACAGCCCCATTTACTTCCTTTAAAGCTATTTTCATTTTTCCATTATAATCAGTAAACAAAGTTAAAGCTATTTTTTTCTTATATATTTTGTTACAAATACAGACTGGTTAACAAGAAGTGAGTTAAAAATTGACAAAAATAGAAAGATACTAAAACAGTATTTGTTAAACACGCACTGAATCTCTGCTGATTGTATGCTGCTGAAAAGAAGACTTTGTCTGTAGAACTTTGACCTACATTTATTAAAAAAAAAGTATTACTTGAACCAAAAAATATTTAAAAAACGTTACACAGAAAAAAAACAAAACAAAAACAAAACACAAATTAAGGAAACCACTCACAGACCATCAACACACCACATACGAACTCTAGAGAAATCTGCATCATGAGACTGTCTTGGGGTCAAATTCATGTAATCAAAGACATGCTAAAATGAATAAACATTTCAATTATAAATATAGCTATATATAATGTGAACACAAAAGTTCTTCTTAGCTATGGAAATACTAAAGAAAATTGTTTTAAAATGTCATTCAAAACTAGACTAAAATACTATTTATAAGGATGTGATATTAATTTACAAGTATGCTTACATTAATTAATAAGTGTGCTATATCAATTTATATGTATGTTTATATCAACTTATAAGCATGTGTATTTAAATTTATGCTTATTCAACAGTGTGTAAATATGTAAATAAAATCTAAATGTAAACAAAACAGGGTGCATTTTAAGGTTGGCATACAAATCATTGTGCAGTTACTGAACAGCTTCCAAATCTGTTAATATGAACCATAAAGAAAGTTAAGTGAACAATTTCAACAGACTTTTATTGTGATTTTTCTTCACTAGTAATTTTCTTATCGTAGAAACCACAGCATTCTTGCTGATAGTTGTTATTTATACAATAATATCCATATAAACTAAACTCACAGAGTTTACCATTTTTTTATCCAACTTTTTTTTCAAATTGCATTCATAGAGGATTCAATTTTCACTTACAAAGACCATTTACATTACTAAACATTTTGCTTTAATTTTAAACAAATTGAATTACCTCTATTTTGCCATCACAAGGATGTTCAGTGTGTTGCAGATTTAATTTAGTAAGCTACTGAGAAGAATATAACAGAAATTACAAATATAATACAACCTCTTTTTAAGACCATGATTATAAACAATAACACAATCTCAAACAATGATTGATATGATGACCTTAAAATGCATCCTGTTTTATTTACATCTTTGTAAAGGAAGCGAAAAAATATATATATATTAAATTTAATTGACCATCTAAATAACTTTCTGATTTCTATAGCGCTTACTTATTGTTCATTCTACAAGTAACACTACTTTATTTACCTAAACAATCTACAGTATCATTATAAAAAAAACATTTCGGTTATAAAAACATTTCAGTTAACTTTAAGATATTATCTACCCTACAAATTTTGATAAAATAACACAAAAAAGAAAAAAAAAAAAGAATTGTCTGAAAAAATACTGTTAAAAGAACAATTGCCTAAAAAATACTGCAAAAGTCTGAAAAGAGTTCAGATTGCTGACCTCCTTAACAACAAAACCATTAAAAATACAAAAATCTAATATGATTTTTTTTAAAAAAATAAAAAGTACTCACAAGTAACAAGGACTTGAAAAAAGCTGTATTTTTTTTATAAAAAGAAAAAAAGAAGAAAAAAAACAAACAGGTTTTTTTAAATTAAAGCATCTTTATCTCTAACTTTGATCCAAAAGAGTTTTTGAGTGAAAGTTGATAGGAACACAATTAAGTGCAACCACTGTGAACTGAAGATCAGTAATAAAGTGAAGAGTGTTTGTGTACATCTAGAAAAATGCAAGATAACAAAGAGCAAAAAATATAAAACAGAATATAATATTGGAAACTCAATGATCAGTAATAGTGTTGCTTCTAATGCTTTAGATCTGTCAAATGTGTTGGTTTTTGTAAGTCCATTTTCCACCCCAACAAAAGCAAGTAAACTGAAACCTTCTGAATTGAAAAATTTTGTTGTCAGAACATCTACCTATTAGAAAAATTCTTTAGATAAGCAGATTGCTCGCTTTTTCTTCAGCTCAAACCTTTTCAGTCAGTGAGGAGCCAGAGTTTCAAAAGCTTTGTTCACTTCTGCAGACTGGATATATTCTGTAAAATCAAAAGAATATAGGAGAAGAGTAGAAAGAGGTGAATGATGTGTACAACGATCTCTTAATTGAGATTTGTAAGGAACTTGAAAACAAAATCACACTGGTTATCTGCCAAGATAGGTGATCAAGTGTTCAGAATGATTTAATCTTTGCCCACTCACCCATGATGGAAAAAAGAGTTTTGTGCACAACATTGTTGACTCTGGAGCAGAGAAAACTGCAGATTTTTACTTCATGATCCTTGATGAAGAAATTGTAGAGGTAAAAACATAGTATGGAAATGGTGTATTTGATATCTGCACAGATAAACAGGTCAAGATGAGGGAACCGACTCTGAAAGAGTATCCAGCAGTTCTGACATGGATGCAGTGCTCATTATATGAGATTGCTGGAAAATGATATTGGAAATACTGCCATTTTGATGCCAATAGTAAAAATTTTAATGTACATTAGATATGTTTTTGCCCATGTCTCACACAGTCAGAATTTACCTAAGTGATTTTTTTGAGCATGTGAGTTTTTGGCGCCCCAGCACTCCTGTCCAGCCACTTCAGCCTCCATTGAGAGGTGGTTCTCAACATATGATTTCATCTGGACAAAGACCAAGAACTGGTTTGATTCAGAAAAGCTAGTGAAGGTGGTAAAGATCTACAAAGGGTTCCATAACCCTGATGAAAAGGTCAAAATTTAGAAAAAACTACTAGTAAGAGAATAAACATTTTGCAGTAAATATCAGTAAAACTAAAATACTAATATGCTTTCAGTTGACCTACAAGATTAAGACAAGTATTCTGGAACAATTGGAATCTGAAGACTCAAAATACGGCTCATTTCTTAAGAAAAGACAAAATAGTTGTAATGTATTTTTGGGAAAATATTACAAACAATTTAGGATTAAATCAAGTCTATAGCCTTTAAATACATTAATTATTCCTAATTAAATAGTTTTCAAAAATAGCTGTCAAATTGGGGTTGGAACAAAAATAAATTTGTCACAAATAAAAGATACTCACTATAACATGCTCCCAATTTTGCATACTAAATACATCAATTTGGTCCATAATTACAATTTCTATGCAAGATAGGAAGTCAAAGTCTTGTTTTTCTCTAAAAAAATAAGTTATTATTTTAGAATTTTTGTTCAAAATATGAATAGCGAAAAACATAATACATATTTGATAAAAAAAATTAACTGAATTAACTTATGAATAACTTTATGTTAATCTATAGAAGCAGAAAAAATTCTGAGAAACTTCTCTTGGTCAAGCTCTTGCACTTGATTGTTTAGAATTGGCAAAAAGAGAAAAACATGAAAACAAAAAGCATTTTACGTACAAAAAGTTAGAAAATTAGTAGATAAATTTCAAAAAAAAGAGAACATAGACATCTTTAAAAATAGAATTGGATTGATAGTTAAAGTATTCAGAATATAAAAAACCCAATATAGTTTTTAAAATTGTTCTGATAGAAAAGTTAAAAAAAAAGTAATTGATTAATCTAAAGAAAAGATTTTGAATTAAAATTGTGAAAAAAATTTCTTTTTGCCTATATTACCGGCTTTTATGTTGCGTAAGAAAATTGTAAATTGTTCTCTCTTTTTTTAATTGTACTAGGTAATATTTGAAAAATCTCTACAACAATGGGTAACAGCTGAAACATCCCTTTAAATCTAAATAACATATAGTATTTTACAGAGATTTTTCAGTACTTTTGAATTTGATTTAAAGTTCCCAAAAAAATCCAAAACATTTTTTTTTAAGAAATTCATTTGAAAAGGTTTATAAAATATATCATGTGGATATTACTAAGTGAGTCTTATGCTATCATAAATTTGCAATTATTAGCTTTACAATGAGCATCAATTAGATTAAATAGAATTTAAACTTTCATAAATGTAGGTTAAGGAGAAAAATAGCCAAATCCTTTTTTTTCATCCCAAATATTAAAAAACTATAAAATGTGTTGATAGAAGTCACATTAATGAAGGATATGTTTAAAAAATATATAACTTTCATATTTAAAAAATGGAAATTTAAAAATATAAAAAGTTTGAATGCTTATTTCTAAAACTGTCTGCAACCTAATTAACATTATTACACAGTTTTGTGCTCTTTTTTAAAAAAAAACAACTAAAAAGAAAGTCTTAGCCTTTTTTTCAAATCACGCAGTTTTATATGGGTAAGGTTTTTGGCTAACTAAAAATGTTGGGCAGCACTCTACATTATTTACTGATCCACAGATTAGCAATCCTTTTTTAATTCTGATCCAAAGAATAGCAATACTTTTTTTATAAGATTCTATTTAAACACAATTTTTGGCTTTCCTTATAACTTGTATTGCTAAAATTCTAATTCTAAAAAATATTTGTGAGTCAAACTTCTCACCCAAATACCTTAGGTAATCTTCACAATAAACAATAGACCAAGCCAGACTTTTTCTGATTGTATTAAGAGATAAAAGACATGGTTCCATAAGCAAACATATTTTCACAATCACCAATTCGTCTATCTTTAATTAAAAAAAGAAAGTGGTGACAAGAGTGCTACTTTACAGTTTTTTAATGGAACTTTTAAGTAAGCAAGAGATCCAACTATTTTGGAGATTTCAACCAAAAATAGAAACTCACATCAATATCTCTAATAAAACAATTTAAAGACTTGTAAAAATATTTTTTCATAGAACAAAGTATTCCAAATAATTGTAGGATTGTAAGAGGACAAATTTGTGACAGAAGGATTGACTGTTTTAAGGAAAGGAGATTTTAGTATTTTGCCAACTAAATTAATCTTCCAGTCCCAACATTCAATAGGGGCATTAGTGTATGTTCTAGAAATTCTAGACAACCATTTTTTTCAGTAGAATTCTTGTTATCTCAAATAAACAAAAATACCCTTCTGTAGCAATGATTCTTCTAAGTCCTAGAGGTGAAGCAATTATGATATCAGCATGATAAAAAGGAGCATAAAGCTTAATCGTATTTTTAGCAACTGCAACACCAACTTTGAAATCATCATCAGTATTTCCTTGAAACATTGTTTTAAAATCCTCTGTAAAATAGAAATTATTTTTTACATGAATTTTTAAGTATTTTTATATGAACCTTTCAGTAAGAATTATTTCTAAATATTTTAAAACAAACATTCATATGTATCCCAAACCTTTAGAAAAATAATAAACCTGATCTTTCAGCTTTTGATTGTTTTTCACAAGGGTCTTTTGAGAATTCTTCATTGAATCTCTTTTTTTGCATAACTTGCACCTGTAAATGTTGAATAATTTTTTTTGTTAAGGAAAATTTTATAAAAATTTATTAAAAATATTTAAGGAAAAAAAAGACTATTTAAAGAATAAGATTGCAATAAGCCTGGTTTTTTGTAATAAACTTATTGTAATTATTTTGTTATTTCTTTTAAGCACTATAGTACCTTTGGTCTATTCCCTAGTACAAGTTTGATAAGGTTATTTACGATTTTCAAGCAGGAATCTTTGAAAGGAACTAACATCAACACTTTTGGACGAGTAAGCCCTTGATCACGAAAATCTCTAAATCAAAAGAGTCAAACACATTAAAAAAATTATAATGATAGACTGAACACAGCATAAAAATGATTAAAAATTACCCTAGTTCATTACCCTATGCTTTCAGAAGCAGCTAACTTGGCATTATTCTTTTTTACTTGAGATCTTGATCTAAAACATTATGAATGACAAGATAATAACAAGAAAGCTAGCTTAAGGTAGGAGAATTCTCTTTAATAGAAGTTTAATTGATTATAATAAAGTAGTTTTAAATCTTAATACTTTAATGAAATACTGTATTTTAATCAAAATAAATTTATAACAAAGTATCATACTAAAATAATAATTTTATTACACATTTTTCTAATAGAGAATAAGAAAATAAACAATAAAAATTTTGATAAAACAATATAGACATGACAACAAAAAGAAGGAAACTTAGTATTTAAAAAGGTTCCCTTGTGGTTTTATGTATTCTATAGATCTCTTTTGCACTGATTTCACTAAATTGTTGAAAATTTTGGTAGGAATTCTTTTCTAAATTGCTTTTAATTTTTGTTTCAGGTTATCCTTACTCTTATTTTGACTAATAATTTGTACAGCTAACCCCAAACAGCTTTAATTGATTCAAATTTGATGATCTAACTGGCCAGGACATATTTCTTTTTCCAACTGTGCTTCGAATGAGTAAACACTGTGAGCATGAGCCTCATCTTGTTGGAACTCTTACCATTTATTTTGTTTAACTACTATGTCTGCTGATGGAATCTTACAGTTTCTAGTATCCCTAGGTAGGTGTACTGGTTAAAATTGCACATACCTACTTCTTTAAAATTAAAAGAGCCCCAAATACTGACGCTTTTCACAAGGACCTTACTCTTCCTATCTATTACTCAGAAATTAATTTGATTGCTAAAAGTAACTTGCTTCCACTTCTCTCTCCTTAAAACATCTAAACATTGTTTGAAACGACTTTAGTGAGACAGCTTCTGCTTCTCGATATGCCAATTTTTTAAATTGAGAAAAGAAAAATATTTGGTGATTTTGATAACACTTATTGTGAGTTCACAAAAACTTGCCATTAGACTTTTACTTGACAAAATTTATGATGCTCTCACATTCAGTGGTCTCACCTTTTTATTGCATTTTTTAGAATGTTTATAAACAATCCACAGAAGCTGATCAATTTTTTTCCTTTTTGTCTATTGCTAAAACTTTCCTATTTCTCTTTTTCAAAGAGTTAAGTCATCTTTCATACAGGTATGAAATGTAACTTCAGTCTATGCAATAGAGAAATAGGTCTAAAAATTTGGAAAATATTGCAATGATTTTAACTAGAAATAGACTTACAGTACCCAGTTTGACATATATTTATATTATTTTGCCAAAGCTTTTGTAAAAAACTCAAGCATACTTTTTTGATTTCATACAGCAAATTCTGATTTCTTAAGCAAATTCACTAAAACTTTAAGTTTAATCAAATTTCAATTTGAATGAAAAATAAAATTTGACTAAAATATTTTTTGGTGCATTTGCACTGTTAACAAGTAAAACAATTTAAAATTATTAGAAATGAAGAATGAATGTAATAGGACATTTTCAAGAATAATTTTTTTTAACACCAATTTTTTACCATAATAGTAAAAATATGAAATCTTCACAATTGCCCTTCATTGATATTGGCTGGAATGACCATGAAGTAGGTAGGCATCTTAAATGTTATGTAATAAAAATTTTGCCCATTATCTTTTAACACATGTTATGTGTTTGCCCATTATCTTTTAACATATGTTATGTGTTTGCCTATTAGCTTTTAACAATTTTGTCTATTGTTTTTAAAAACATGGAAGTAAAAAATTTTAGAAACACATAATAACTTATCAAAATAATTTTATTAAAACTACTACTTTGAAGGACTTATAACCTATACGCCATTTTCTATTTTTAAATAGAAGAATATTTTTTTTAACATAGACAAAACCATAATGAATCTATAAAACAAAAAAAAAAACACCATTTTTCTTGTAGAAAAAATTTTAGCTAAATGTATGAATTTGAAAAAGATTAAAAAACTCCTGCTTTGATCAGGTGCATAAAAATGGAATGACCCCGATAACAAAAGGTTCTTTGAAAACAATTTTTGCAAAAGTGTGATGTGAAAGAGCAACCTTGATTTTAAAAAATTGAAAGCAAATGCAACTGATGTTATATATTAAAAGAAAAAAAGAATCTAGTGGTAAAAGGGGAATAATAACATTTTTTCTCTCAAAAAAACAAAAAATAATATTAGAAAAGAATAGAGTTATTAACATTTTGAAATTGAGCAATAGAAACACTTGCTTGGCAGATCAGAATCTTGCATTTCCAACAATATTGAGTTAAAATGGCTAAAGAATAAAAGTTGTGAAGAAAAATGTATTCTATAACTTGGAGAAGATTGGGGAATGAACTTTTAAATGATTGTCTAATCTTATCCTCCAAAGTACAATTCATCTGTTGAAACTACTTTCTTAATATTTAATGAGAGGTATGATTTGATCAACTGTACTGAATATGGTAAAACAGTAGAATCAACTGTAAAGTTTTGTTGCACTGCAAATTAACAGTGAACTAAATAACAGTGAACTAAGTTGCAGTAGCTTTTTTGAATGTTAAATATAATAGTTTTTTTAGAACATTTATGCTAATGATAAATACTAAAATTATTAGAACATAACTGTTAGTTTTTTAATCAATCCATTACTTAAACTTTTTACTTTTGAGTAATTAGTAAAACCTTTTTCTAAAGAAAATAATTGATACAACAACTTATGTTTTGGAAATCAATTAAAAACTGTTCTGTTTTGTTGCTAGTACTAAAGTTTCACCCTATATGATACAATATATTTTAAATTATCTAAAATACCTGGCGCAATGCACCAGGTTTTTAGATAATTAGAACTGTGTGCAAAATTTGGTGAGGATTGGATCAAAACTGTAGATTTGTATAAAGAACACACCCATATACACACATACAAACTTTGGGCTTTATACAATACATATTACACATTGTTGTGAGCCTGCAACAAAATACAATATTAAATATTAGGCTTTAACTAAATATATAAAGTCACTACAACAACAAAGTAAGTTAAAAATGTAAGAAGAAAAAATTTTTTAATAAATACGGTTTGCTGAGGCATTAAACCATCAAGGAAGGGAAATGACGTCTTTAGATCAGAGCTTTTAATAAATATAACAGTCTTCTCCATTTTTTTTAAATAAAATAATTTTGAGTTAATGAGTGATGTAATTGTTTAGGTTTTTTGGTTTTTTAATATTATGTCTGAATCTTGAAAATGTACTGTTCTGTGTTTCTAGGGTAGCAGGGCTTTGAGAAACAAACTGGCCGGGTGTGCCTATTTCTGGTGCATTGATCTTTGTGATGCCATCCATTGAAGAGTTCTCAAGATCATTATGTGGGGTTAAAATAATTTCACTGGTTTTGGTTGAGGCATGCCGCCCTTGATTTTCCTGAATGGATATTTGGTCTTTACATATTTCACCAGGTTATTGTTGGACCGGCTCTGCATAACTACTACATTCTGCCAATGAGTCTTTTTTATTAAATGGAGCAAGATCTTTGCCGATACTGTATCAATCTTACCACTTTGAAATCTGACGCGTGCAAAATAGGGAGATATTGTTTCTATCAGTTGGACTTTGTCAACAAGTGAATCTCCCTTCTATCTGATTTACCGTCTGTAAAGGATTACAGAAATCTACTCAGCTAGAAAATCTGGTAGTACGGTACCTACTATGGATGAACATTGGAGGTTCATCATCCTTTGATGTGATGTTTCATTGGTAGCTGTACATAGTAGTCCTCTTACTGAAGATAGAACCATTTGTAAGACTACTTATTTCTTTTCTTTTCCCACATTTAATGTTTTTAGGCCTAGGCTAATTGCTTTTAATATAGTACCATTTGTCTTTTCACATTGCCCATTGTCTTGTGGGTGATAGGGAGTAGTTCTTGTTTTGATGACACTATTTCTTTTAAGGAATTTTTGAAGTTTTACGCTTTCATATTGTGTCTCCTGATGTGTGTGTATTGAGGATGGTGAACCAAATGAGAATAGACTGAGGAGATGACATATAACAGTATCTGCAGTTATATCGTAACACGGAAACGCAAATGGGTATCGTGATATTCGTCAACTACCATGAGCATGTATTGATTGATTGAAGGGGGGACCAACAAAGTCCATGGATAAACATTCCCACGGTCTAGTTGGCTGAATAAGATGACTTGTTGGAGGCTTGTAGAAATGTGGTTTAATTTCATTGCACATGGTACAGTTGTTAGTTTGTTGCTTAATTTCTGTGGTCAAGTAAGGTAAGTTCTGGCTCTTGCAATAGTGTAACAGTCTTTTAACTCCTGGATGATATAGTTGGGAGTGGATATAGTGTAATGATCTTGAGGTACTTTGTAATGAACAACATCGGGAGAGGGCATCAGCAGCAGTATTTTTGTGGCCCAGTCTATATGTGGTTGTATAGTTGACATCTGCCAACTCTAAGCGCCAGCGAGTAAATTTATCATTTTTAATTTTTGTTGACTCCTGTTTATTAAAAATAAGCCAAATTGATTTTTGATTTGTGACAATGTTAGTGAGTGGAACCGAGTTGATTAGATGTTTCCATCTTCTGCAGCATTCCACTATAGCTACAGCTTCTTTCTCAACAACCACATGCTTCTTTTCGGCATTCGTTAGTGCCCTTGAAAAGCCAGGCCTGCCTAGCTTTAGTAATGTTCCTCCAAGAGCTTTGTCGGAAGCGCCTGTTTCTATAGTTAGCAGGAGTTTAAAATCAGGAGAGGCCAGATATGCTTCAACTAGTTTATTTTTAAGCATTTTGATTGCTACTTTGGCATGTGTGGTTAGACTCCGGGATGAAAAACCTTTCCTTGCTTCAATAAGTGGCAGAGTTAGTTTGGTGCAATTTTGGATCCATTTGGCGTAATATGCAAAAAAATCCAATCATTCTATTTAGTTCTCGTAAAGTTCATGGATCTGGCATATTCATTAAGGCTTCGTATCTCTTTGGGTCGGGTTTTATGGTACTGCTCTTAATAATATGGCCTAAAAATTCTATTTTAGTTTTTTTAAAATAACTCTTTTCCATGTTTATCTCTATATTTGGCATCTTTAGCTGCGTTTAGGAACCTTTTTAGGTTTATGTCATGCTCAAGGTCATCTTTTCCCCCAATAATCAAATTGTTAAGGTAAGCATAGGTGTTTTCCAGCTCTTTGGTCTGGATAACTTTGTCCATTACTCTTTAAAGATTGGCACAGCATTAGTGCAACCAAAAGGTAATCTTATGAAATCGTAAAGTCTACCATTAGCTTCAAATGCAGTTAGTTTATAGTCTTTTGGTCATACTTTTACCTGATGGTATGCGGATTTAAGGTCAATAGTACTAAAAACGTTATTGGCTGCTATTTCATGTAACATGTTGTCAATTTGTGGTGTTGAGTATGAATCTAATAGCGTGTGTAAGTTGATTGTATTTGAATAATCAATTATTAAGCAATTTTTGTGCCCTGAAGATACCACAAAGCATTGAGTACACCGAAGGGCTGCGGCTTACTTAAATAATATTTTGTTTGAGCATGTGGTTGATTTCTTTAGTTAAAAATGGAATATTTTTGCTCCGTCGTGAATTTGTTGAGATAGGCTTAACTTTATTGATATCTACTCAAGGTATTAATGCATATGTGTTTTATTTCATGCTGTTTTTAGCAAGACAAAAAATGAGTGGTTCTTTATTTCCTTTAAAGCTGATAGTTACAGAAGAATGTAATACATTATTAAATATCAAAATTGTAGTGACTATATATTTGATTAAAGCCTAATGTTTAATATTGTATTTAATTTTTAATAAATATAACACACATAAAGTTTAAAAAATAAATGTATTTATGTATTAACAATAGATTTTTATAATAATGATAGATTTGTTTTGCAGAAAAGAAATTTTAATTATATTTTCTTAACTTAATATGTTTACCCAAAAAAAAAAAAGAAAAAAAGAAAGACTTACTTTAACACATGGTTCACTGCATGAAGACAATATAACCTACGTATTTCTTCTCCATTAGATAATAAACGATCAGTAAAAAGTATATCTTTGTATGATGCAATATAAGTAAATAATTGTTTTTGAAGTTCAGTCATGCAACCTAATTAAAAAATTATACAAAATTAAACAAAAATTTCTGAGCTAAAAATTGATATATTTGAACGCATAAAAGAGGTTTTTTAGATGGTTAGAAAATTACTTAAATATTTAAAAATTTAAATTCATCTTTTCATAGACATAAATAAAAAAACCTTTTTTATTTGATTTTACTTTGTTAAATGTTGACCATTCTTCAATTAACTTTTGTTTAATCTAAACAAAAATCATAAAAAAAAGAAAAAAAATCATTATAATAACAATAAACAAACAGAACTGAAAATAATCTTGATTCTTTAAAAACTACACTCAATTTTAAAAAGAGTCAAGAATTTAAAAGATCTTACACAAGCTTGCTGTAATAGGTTTTTTTGTGAAAGTACATTGTCAAAAGCACCAATATAAATCTTACATGCATACTTCTTGTTCAACTAATAAAAATTTTAATCTAGGATTTATTAGCTAGAAATCATTTTCAAGAATATAAAAACAATTTCAGCTTTATATATTATATAATTAACTTGTATAATACAAACACAAATATATATTATATAGTGTTAACATGTAAATATCCATTTTAATTGTAGACTTCTATAAATACAACTATAACTAATAATTTAGGATATAAATTTAACAGTTATATATTTTTGTAAATAATTAAAGCTAAAGCAAGATTATAATTGATTATAAAACTGTAAATAATTATCAAGAATACAAATAATAACCTCAATGTCAGTCACTACATAATCTTTTTTGACTTGCTCCTCTCTTAGTTGATTTTCAAAATGTACTTTAAAAGGGTCTGAAAAATTATTCAAAAACTTGTTTAAGAACATTTTTCTACAATATTTATTTATAAGAAAAAGTTTTATCATGTTATTATTCATAGATAGGGCCTGGATCTTTACTTCTATAAATATATATTTAAATAATTTTAACAATTTGAAAAATTACTAAGAACCTTAGTTGTACTTGTTGTAAACAATATACACAAATAAAATAGGATAAGTAACAAAATTTTTTTATAAAATATCTACTTTAAATGGGTTTCATTAGAATTTTTCACTTAGTGTGTGTTCTAGAAATTCTAGACAACCATTTGTTTCAGTAAAATTGTTGTTATCTCAAAACAACTATTCCGTTTTTGTTAAAAATTATAGCAAATTAATTGGACTGAACAAATTTAAGTAAAAAAAAGTAACAAGCCTTCATATGTTAAATTTGAAGCATAGGTTTCTTTTATAATCATCTCTTCCTCATCTGAACTACTTTCAGATTTTTCTTCATTATTGCTATAATTATCAGTATCATTTGTTTCTTCCTTACTACTCTTCTCTACTTCAATAACTTCAGTTAAATGACAAGTTAAGTCCTCAATGTCATTCTAAAATAATATTTAGATCTATGAGAGATATATGTGTTGAACTTATTCCTTAAACATTTTACACATACATTAAAAATATTAGGGTGTATCATACTGATAATTTTTAAAATTAATTTTAGATACTATTTAAAAACGTGTATATAACTTGAAGTATTAAAGGAAGAATTTAAATTAAAATCCATTAGTATTTAACAACTGAGAAGTGGATTTCTCTACACTTTACATTTTCTTAGAACTTGTTGCAAAGCTTCAGAAGGTGGATGATTTACATTTCATGTTACAAGTTTTCCTTTCAGAGTTAAGACAGACAGCTGATGTAGATAAAGCTTAAATTGATGAAAGCTTTTTAAGTTTGTCCTGACTATGACACACCCTAACAGATATCTCCCTTTAAATTATTTTATGAGCTAAAACAAAATGAAATTACTTATGAAAAAGTTAAATATATATAAATATATAAATATATATATATATATATATATATATATATATATATATATATATATATATATATATATATATATATATATATATATATATATATATATATATAAAGAATACAATTAATGCTATTATTTTATATTTTATTCAAGACCTATAGGTTTATACAAAACCTTTAACTATATAAATTCATAACAAATTACTTTTACTTTTGAACTGAGTAATGTTTTGACAATTTGTTTGTTGGATTTGAGTGACTTCATTAGGTCAGCAAAGGCATCTTCTTTTACATTATCCATAAAGATATCGGGCTGTTTAAGCATTTCATTAGCTTCATTGATCTAAAGAAGTTCTTTCTAATTTCATATCAATATCAATAACATGTTTTATAAAGTTTAGAATATAAAAAGTTAACCCTTAAATGCACGATTTTTTTAAAAACATCAGAAAAAATCATATACATGTATTTTGATGTCTATTCAATTAAAATAAATTTGAAAATGATATTTCAATTTTGATATCTTATTTTATCTTATCTTGTCTAATTTTGATATTTTGATATTTTAAACTTATCTTAAAAATGTTGTATATGTGTTAAATAAATGTTACATTTCTGCAACACTATGCATTTAAGGGTTAACCAATTTATTTATTATAAAATATTAAAATTAAACAAAAAATAAAACTACTTTGAATGAAATGTGAAGAGTATAAATGCTTCTTTTCTTATCCTTAAATACAAAGTTTCAAGATGCACAACTCTCACTACTTCCTAAGCTCCTCAGATTCACTTCTGGAGGAAAAGAACTGTAAGATTTCCTTCTTAATTTGATATATTTCTTGTTTTATCTTCTTACTTTGTTTTTTTTTTGTTTTTTGTTTTTATCGTTATTGACTTTTTTTCAATTTTCTAATTAACATTTTATCCAAAGGAAAAAGATATTACCATTTGCTTCAAAAGTGTTTATTTTCTATAAACTAAATATACATTTTTTTCATATAATAGACCTATAGTATTTCTTCATTTAAAAAAAAACATACAACCAAATTGGTAATAGGCAGACAATCTTGAAAGCCTTCTTTCTTTTTTATTTTAATCTAACAAAAAATTTAAAGTATAAAAATATATGCTATATGTAGATCATTAATTACCTCTTGGTGTTTTTTTTCTTTGGCTTTTTTCCTAGATATTCCTCCTGCATTTTCAGTCAACTTTTGTTTTTTCCCAGACTTTCCATTTTTTGAGTAAGAGACATGTCGCTTCATGGTTCTAAACATAAACAGATTCTTAAACAGAAATCAAAAATAATATTGGCATTTTCAAAAATACAATATTAGCATTTTTGAAGGTTTTTTAACTGTCCAGAAACTTACATTGACAGCTTGTTTAAAAAAAAAAAAAACAACTAAAAAACTAGCAATTTTTGAAATAAAATTCTTCTTATCATATACTAACTTATATAGCTACTTTGTATAAAAATATAACTTAAGTTATTTATATAATAGCATTTAGCATATATAACTTAAGTATGTTAACTGCATATACAAAATTTGGCGCTACTCAGGGTTGCCAGGTTTTTTTTCGGCAATAAGCCAAAAATGAATAAAAAATAAACCAGAAATAAATCAGAACAAAAAAAAAAAAAAAAGAAGTAAAGTAGAACTATTTTATTCAAAAATTTATTTGGTGAAGTATTAATCTCTAAAACATTTAATAAAGTTCCGTCAGTACTTGGAGGTCGTCTTCATTTTCGCATGCATCTGTTGCGTAAATTTTATTTCCGACCTTTGAAATCATTTGATTCGGGAATGTTAAAGTCTTTACAACAAATCTTTCGGCTCATTAAATAAGATTTTATGCGAATAACTGAATCCAAGACTTTGTTTGACATTCTGTTTCTCTGTTTGCTTTTTCTCTGTTTGTACAGCTCACAGAAGCCTATACCTTTGTGAGAAAAACATCCCCAGATGCCAACCGAACCTCCACCGCCTTGTCGACGATGTTGCAAAAACCTGTCTGAATATTTCTCAGTTGCAAATCTTTTCACATTCTTCTCTTGCGGTTTACGACTTGAAAATTAGCTTGATCACTCCAAATAACATTTGCCCACTGTTCTACAGACTAGTCCAGCCTTTCTTTGGACCACACTCGTCGTTTACGTTTATCCGTGATTGAAAGAATAGGTTTTCTAGCAGCTGTTTACGTTCCATTACCTTTGTCCAACAATGTTCGTCTCACGAGCTCTCTGCTAACTTTTGGATTATTTTTTGAGTCGTTGAAGATTTGTGCAAGCTTTTTGTAGCTGAGTCTGGGGTTTTCTCTGCTCATTCTGAATATACCACTTTTGTCACGGTTGCTGAGTTTGGATGGTCTCCCAGTACGCTGCATGTCGGAGATGCCCTTGGTAAGTTCCTATATTTTGATGATTTTTCGAACGCAATATTCAGAAACGTGAAGTATTTTGCCTATTTGAACGTTTGTGTGATTTTTTGTCCTCGCCATACCAATAACTTGCCATTGATCTCACTAGAAACTGCTTTGCAACCCATTTGCACGCAATTGAAAATAATTTGAAATTTACAATATTTCAAGTTGATTTTTTAAAATTTAAAAGCTGCCTGATGATGTTGCGATAAATTTTTTGATTGTAATTGACTTCATTTTGAAATTTCTGAGTAAACAGTGATGAGTCGAAACCTGCTTTTTTAAATTTTATTAACAAATAACCTATATACCAAATTAGAAAAAAAACTATTTTGAAATCTATTTCCGTTAGATTTTTATTCAAGAAAAACTGAAGATTAGATCTTAAAATTCTGTAATCGTTTAAACTTTCATGAATAGCTGTATATATATATATATATATATATATATATATATATATATATATATATATATATATATATATATATATATATATATATATATATATATATAAAATGAACAAATAATGCAATTAGCCAAGTTCAGTCCAAATTCTTCCACTCTCTGTAAGACAATTTCTGCTGCTTTTTCTGCAGGGAAAGGTCCGGAAACACGTGTGAGTCCAAGGTTCTAGTGTTTGTTCTTCTCGTGAATGTTGATGTTGAGAAATCTTCGGTTTTTCAAGGATGTGTATTCATCCAGAGTAATGGAAAAATGTTCTCCGGTCCAGTGGCGGATTAAGACTTTTCGGGGCCCGGGGCTATTTAAAAGTAGGAGGCCCCGTTCCACTAACAACGACAAAAATGAGTAAAACTAAGACTTTCTTAAAAACGCTATCACGGATATTTATTTATATACAAATTTTATATTTATTTTATTGAACTAAGTTGAGTGATTTTTTTCTGCTTTTCTTCCCCGCAAAATCTGCAATCACATCGCTGAAATCCAAAGTTTCTAATAATTTTGACTAAATAGTTAATCTTGCTATATTACTTAAACTACTATGGACCATTGTTGATCGGTGCATGTTCTTAACTCTTTTAAGAGTAGAGAATGATCTCTCAGCCTCGCAATTTGTTTTGGGAATAGTTAGAAACAAGCGATATGCTATATAAACATTTGAAAATACATCAATAATATCGGTTTCAACAATCCAATTTAAAACATGCAGAGGAATCAATGTGTTTTCAGTCTCAGATTTATCTTTTTTATGCGAAAAAAAACCCTGGAGGCTGCAACTTTAATAATGTTACAAATTGTTCTATTTCAAATATGAAAATATCTTCTAAATCATTTGAGTACACGTCTACAATTTTTTTCGCGCTAACTTGCAATTCCATGGTACTAATAGTTAACAGCTTCGATAGAAATCCAAATAACTTATTTACGTGGTTGTAACCATCACTTCTTATAGTTAATTGTGTCACAGGTTTGTCAATAATGACAAAAAATGTATTCACTCGAAACTTGTCGGATACGCTTAAAGAATCAACTTGGTTTTCTCCGTTGCTCAATTTTTTAATTACCTTTCTTTTGTTCTTATCCGAATAGTCTTTTTCAATAAACGAGCTAAGTTTTTTTTTGTAGAAGTAGTTGCGCTCCTTCGTTGTCAAAGACCGGAAAAAAATATATAATGCAGCGTTTTTGTTGACAGTTATTTTATTTTTGTGCTTTTGTTTTCAGACAGTTTAGTAAATTTAACTTTGGCTCTTTTAAGTTGATAAAAGATTTAATTTTCAGAGTTAATAAAAAATTATTTACTTTGAATCGGGGCCCCTAAAATTGTGAGGCCCGGGGCTATAGCCCCTCCTAGCCCCCCCCCCCCCTTGATCCGCCACTGCTCCGGTCAACAACAATGAGTTGATTTTTCAACTCAACTTTAACACTGGCAGAATAGTTTTTCACCAGCTGAAGAGCTTGTTTGTGGTTTTTCGGAAAATTGCAGTCTTTTTCTGTCATTGCCGACCGAATGAATGTGCTTTTGGTTATAGCATTTAAACTAAATACGTCCAAGGCTGCCAGTTTTGAAAGAACTTCACCAATTGACTCCTTCTGAAAAAATGTTGAGATTTTGGAGGCTGTTTAGGCTGCAGGTTTTCTTGTTTCTTTCTTGTCCAGGGGTTTTTTTATCTCATGTTTTTTACCAAGATGGTACCACATTCCTGTAGTAGATCCTGTGAACTGAGTTTTGTTCCCACATATCTTGCAAACACTTTCAGAACGATCTTTTTCATAATGTTTCCAGACTCCAGACATTTTTTTATGAAAACTGTAATTATTTTATGTGTGTCAGTTGACTGACTAAAGTACTACTTGGCTAAATAAATAATAGTATTGAATAAAAATGATTGAATAAAATTGAATAAAAAATGAATAAAAAAAAGAAACACTAACACTTTCCTTTAATTCATAAGATGCATCAAATGGCATTAGACGCCATTTGTAATGGAAAAGTTAATTAAAAAGTTCAAAAAGTTGTTTGTTTTGATAAGGGGAGATTTAATGTCTTTTTAAAATTTGTGCATGTTCACATGTTATTCTACAGACCAGGAATCAGAGCATCGTTTTTATTCGGCCAGAAACGGTAAAATGTCGTAAATGAACTCTAATTCATTTGGAATCAAACTTTGAAGATCTGGTTTGTCTAGGCTTCTAAAGTTACCAGTAAACCAGCCTTCAATCTAAAGATTGACATTAAAATGAAGAAAAACTTCTGATGTGATTTGTGGCGGCAGACAGATGAGTAGTAAAGAGGCATTAGCTCATTATGTAGATTCCAAGTGTACTAGTCACTCTTATAAACAAACAAGAAAGTGGTCTCTGAAAGCAGGACATGAAGTATTTCCGTCTTACCATAATTTATGTAAATCCAAAGAGTCGTGCAACCCTCCAGAAGACTTTATTTCTGTCTCAGAAACGCGGGCTTTTGAAAAATTGACTTTGTGTTTCCGTTAATCGGCCATATTGAATAAACCAACTGGCCGATTCCACTAAATCGTCACTTACATTAATAAGCAAATAGGGATGTGACGGAAGTTCTGGCAAAAGTACCCAAAAAACAAAGATTTGAGAACTCCGATGCTAATGACGAGTTTCTGTTTGTAATTTACATTTGTCCCATTGAGATTGAGTGATGACTGTCATATCTTATTTGGCAAAATCCCTGGCCATCATCACTTTATTGCCAACCAATTAAATTCATCTTTTCAAAAGAAACACATGAAGTTACTGTAACAGAAACTAACAAAGTTTTGAAAGAAATATCTGAACTTCTTCCGGCAATATGTACTGTTGTTGAATCTAAATTTATTGTAAAACATAATCTGTTACTTACGATGACAGACGGAAAAGTATGCAATGCTTTAACTGACACGCGTTCAACTCAAAAACGTTATATCTGTGGTGTTACTCAAAAATGGTTGAATAAAAAGGCGCGGTTGATAAAAAAGGGAAAAAGTTTTGATTTGTCTTCCTTGCATGCTTGGATCCGTACATTTGAATACTTGCTGCACATTAGCTGCCGCTTGGACATAAAAAGTGGCAAGCTAGAGCCAATAAATGTCGTATCAAACAACGTTCGGAAGAAATCAAACAAAAGTTTAAGCGTAAAAAATTTGAGTTATTGTTGACAGGCCGAAACCTCGTTATGGCAAAGCAAATGATGGTAACACAGCTCACAGGTCTTTTCTAAATCTAGAAAAGAGCGGAGGATTACAGGATTAGACGCCGAATTAGTTAAAAAATTTAGTGTTTTGTTAAGAACGCTATCTTCTGGCCATGGCATAGCGTCAAATTTTTAACTTTGTTCTGAAACTAAAACTTTATATTTAGATTTTCATTCGTGGTATTACATGCCTGTTACAGTGCACGAAATGTTATTGCATAGCACTGAAGTTATAAAGTCGTGTATTCTTCCAATTGGTCAGCTCTTAGAAGAATCTCAAGAAGCACGAAATAAAGATTGCAGAAGATTTCGAGAGCATCATGTTAGGAAAAATTCGCGTATTTTTTTACAAATATAGGTTTGCTGAATATGCTCGTAATAACATCTGACCCTGTTATCAATTCACTTAGAGAACTGCCTGCAAGATGAAGCGAAGAATTGCCAGAAGAGGTTTTGAATTTAATTGTCCTGCTTCCAAAAAAAAGTAAATTGTAATTTGTCCGATAAATCATTTAATGTTTCAAATGATGGTCTTCTGAAGATTCAAGTGTTCGGAGGAGTCAAATGATGAGTTTTCTGATAACTGAATATAACTTTTGTTGCATAGTTTTACTCATCCTTGTTTTTTAAATATATTTTTTGTTTGGTACTTCATTTTTTTACATAACGATTGTCGCTGCGATGAGGGAGTGAAAGCGTGGGTTGAGATCGAGGGGGCTTGCCACATCCCGCCGCAAAAAAAAAAGAACAAACTTGTATTAGACGATTCACTGTGCCATTGTTTCTGAATCCCGTAATTCCAATTTTTTGATTCGATTAGTTAATTCTGTACAGTGTTAGCTAAACTAGAACAAATTTCCATTTTTTAGTTTAAAGTGTTGTAAAATATCTCTAAAACTTTGTGATACAATCAAATTGTTGATAAATTTATAGAACTTTTTAAGATAACAGACTTTAGAATTAATTAAATTGTGCAATTATCAAGTTTAGCGATAACATTTACAGGGGCAAGAAAGAAGATTTAAAAAGTGAAGATGTGGCTGAGGTGTACCTCACGGTGTTTCAAAAGCTTCTCCTTGTAGTAGAAACTTTTAAGAAGAAGCACATCCTGTTTGCTCCAATAGATGCCAAAGTCACAAACAAGGAGAAGGCATCAATATAGCAAAGAATTTATGATACAGCTTTGGCATTCAGCTTGTCTGTCCCTTGTTCGAGCAGTAAGTAAAATATTTGATATGTTTTTATGTGAATATGTTTAATATAATGAGATGCATCATTATCAAAAGATCACTTAATAATGGATTTACTTGACTTTTACAACGACTGTCAGTTTAGAAAACTAAGTCATAAAACAAAGAGAAACAATTTCAAAACATAAACACTATAAATGAACACTGTGGATATTATTCATTTGAATAATATCCATAGGATTACCTGGTCCAGGTATGTATACGTTAAGGTAATTGCTTTTGTTAATATTGAATTGTACCAACGCCTCCTATCGGAAAGTGTAAATGTTTTTTCCGAAAAATTTTATTTTTTTTTTCTTTTACTCTAACATTCTTCTTTGTGGTTTTGGTAGCACCCAAATTAAGTAGGATTTGTCATATTCTTATTTATGTTGTTGTATAAATTGCCCTTAAAGATGAAATACTGCATTTCATGTTATCGCCTATTAAATGTTACTTTGGGACGAAGAATTCAAATTTGAAGCTAAAAAATATACAAAAGAATAACTACACTAAATATATTAAGGATTTATTGTCAAAAAAGCATAAGCCAACTTTTGATGTAATATTACAAATATATGGTTTCCAACGAGATATAAAAAACATTAAATAGTAAATTTTAAATAATATAAATATCTCTTAAACAATGCAAAATAACTAAAAAGATTTAGTTATTTTGCATTGTTTAAGAGATATTTATATAATGAGCTATAAAGTTTTATTACGCGTCCAATTCTTGAAAAAATGCTTATACTATTTTTCTTTAGAGTAAAGTTAACTAACTATATAGAACATGTATACAGAACGTGCAGTAGATGTGTCATCGCAACTTTGGATACTCCTTCACTCGCCTCTATTTTTAGATCACTTAATTTTTGCGTTTGTTTTTGTTTTGCTTTTACTTGGTTTCTATAGATACCACATCTAAAAATATTTCAATCTAATCGAAATAAAAAATCAGTAGCCATAGTAAATTTTAAAAATCTAATTTGCAGCATATTATAAGTGCAACCTGATGTTTATAAGTTACAACAATATGAAACTAATAACTACAAAAATATGAAAACTAAATACCACAATAAAACTAAAACTGATTAATTTTAGAAATAGAAATATATTTTCCAAAAAAAAAACAGCAACTTTTTTTGTTATTTTAACAAATTATATAAATAAAATTTTAACAAACAAGGATTTCAATTTTAGGAAGCAGCAAAGATTTCATCTTTTGATCAACTATTATTTTAATGTTTGATTAAAGCCAATAGTTAATCAAAAAATATGAAATCTTTACCAGTTTTTTTTTTATTAGTCGAACTTAAATAGATAAAAAAAAAATTGATATAAATATTGACATAAATATTCATTCCACAAATATTAATACTCTAAAAATTTCCTAAATTTGATAAAGAACACTAAAACAACACATTGTGTTGACCTTTGCTGTACATAAATTTTATTATTTTAACTTAAAAAATACTGTTACAGCAGATGTTTTAAAACTAAAGTTCATTCTTAAAAGATATATAACTAAAGAAACGCTTCATCTTCTCCCGTAGCTCATTAACTAAAACTTTTAAAATTTCCAGGAATCCTAACTTTGTTTGAAAGATATCATCGTAGTTTTCTTGGTTATCACCATTGAGCTGGTGCTCATTTTCATCAAAATCAGTCTTAACACCCATTTGCTCCCTCATACTCTGCAAATCTTCTTGACTATACATTTCCATTCCAGGCATACCAGGAACACTTCTTAAAAAGCAAATGGTAGAAATAAGAAATATAATTCAATTATAATAATACATAAATCTTAACTTTTTTCATTAATATGTTTTGAAACAAAAATAATAAGTAAAGAATAAAAGCAAGTTTACATAAATACTAAATTACAAGTTTTATATAATATGACCAAGTTTACTTACTTCATGTTCCTCATTAACTCCCTAGCTTGCTTTTCTTTTTCATTCATTCCAACAAACTTATAGTCTTTGCGTTTTCCTTTTACATAAATGTTTTTGGACTTCTTACAGGACTTTGTCAGTTTATAACAGACTTCATTAATAAAAGTAGGCAGCTTTAGGTCATTTTTCCATAGTAGCTCACCAATATCTGTATCAATATCTCCTATGATATCTTCACAAGATCGAGATATAGTTTTACACTCTCTGTCACATTTCCCTTCTTCAGGATGTTCCACTATTTTCAACTCATTTTCAACTTCAACAATATCCAACCGTGTGATCCAGTCACCAAATGAAACTTCAGTATCACAAAACTTTTCAACTATTGAAAGTACATCATCTTCATCCAGCTAATGAAAATTTTATTAATCATTCTAGTAATTGTATGAAGACAATTGATTGAGCAACTTACATGGAGATATTTAATAAAAATTTTCAAATTATGAAACTAAAAGATTTTCTAATATAAATTTTGAAACTCACAAATTTACCTTTTTCTTATTTCTATGAGTTTGAATGGTTTTAAAAAGAACTTTAGCAGCTTTTTGACATACATCACATTTGATAAATGGAAGGTCTTCAGTCATTGGCAGAATAGGAGATTTCTTTGGCATCTGACTTCCACCATATCCAAGATTTAAGAAAATAGACACAATAAAAATCTCTACTCCAAACATCTATAAAAAACTGTGCTGTACAATATTTCATTAAAACACTTATAACTTTATTTAGTTGAAACTAATTATTTCTATATAAACAACCAAATGTAAAGCAATTAAGTAAAACTGATAACCAAACTTAAAGAATATGCATTTTTGAAACATTCTAATGACAAAATTACTTATGTACTATGAATAATGAGAAGAATTTAAATTACTTTGTTTTTTTATACACTAAAAACAATTTAAAAAAAAAAAAAAAAACATAATGAAAAAACAACAGAAACAAAGAAAAAAAAAAACAACAGAAACAAAGAAAAAAAAAAAAAAAAGTATAAATATAAATAATTGATAACTATCTATTAGACACCCAGCCCCATTAAATTTATAATAATAAAATCATTTACATAATTAAAAATAAAATTAGGAAATTCATTTTGCATTTAATTAAAATTGCAAAATATATTTTTTAAATTCAGTAGAAAAAAAATCATAACAAAAATAATTAAATTAAAACTGCAATGTTAATCATAACAAAACAGAGATACTAGGATAAGTTAAAAATGATCAATAAACAAAATTTATTAACATTTTTTAACATTAAAATTGTTTCTCATTCAAAAAGAATCTGAACTGGTTTTTTATAATTAAATTAGAAAAACATTAAAATTCAGAATTGAGAACAAGAAATATTTGTCATTTAAATTTAGATGACCATCTATTTAAAGGATACTTTAGTAACTGGGCATACATATTTGTCCTTGCAACAGTGAGGATGAAAGCCTTTTCTGTTAGGATAAAACATTAACACAGGTTCAGTATAAGGGCGCAAACATAAGTCACAGCATGAATCTTCTGCCATTTTATAATATCCAGATTGTAAAGAAAGATTTGAAACTTTTGTTCTTAAATAATGCAGACTGTACAAACTTGACTCAATTTTCATTTTTCGCATCTTTTGTAAACTTTCCCTTAAAGTTCCAGACAGAAAAGGTTGAATCAATCCCAGAGACCAATCCTCTGGTAGAACCTTTAAAACAGAAACAGAATTAAACTCAGTTCGTCTTTTATTGAGAAGCTTGATTGTAGGCTCTACAAGATGCTCAGCTTTTACACCATCCACCTCTTCAACAGGTTTTAAGTAAACATTAAGAAGCATATGAAAAAGGTGTTGTTTGAAAATGATGTCTTTACCTACAGATATAATATCACAATAACGCTCTGCAGCATCAAAGTCTTTTAGTTTGTATACTAAAATCTTCATAGCTTTATCATGCTGGCCAAGTTTTCCGTAGAGAATAGCACATTCATGGTGCAAATGATATTCAGATATTTTATGAAGTAAAGTAGAAATTTTATAGTGTGATGAAGTTTCTAGTAAAGTTTGAAGTTTTTTTCTTGCGAAATCTATTTCCTCTTCTACTTGATTGCTATCTTTTAAAAGTTTTAAAACATGATCTGTATAAATATTTGCAAGATGTGTGTGAAATAATTCTTCTTCAATTTTCTTATCTATAACTAGGTACTCCAAGTATATTTTAAGTGCAAGTGAATACTTGTGTAAAAATTCATACACTCTTACATGGTCAAACATGTCTCTATGAAGGAAAACTTTCACAGCTATTGTTTCATCTTTTGCCATTAACAAATCAATATTGTTCCATATAAGATCTGCATTATCTATTCCAATCAAATAGTCAACAGTATAAGAAATTCCAGGGTATTTATCATCTTGAAGTTCATTATTTAGAAGATTGTGCCATATATCCATGGCATTTTGGGGCTGCTTTAAATAAAAAAAATATAAAGCCATACAGTGAAAACGTTTGTATTGCTGCAACCAAGACAAAGTCTCTTCAACACATGCATTATTTTTGGTTGAAAGAAATTCAAAAAGGCTGGGATGATTTAAATCTATATAAACTTTAGCAAGGGCAGTGTCAATTTCACAACTTAAATTACTGTAACTTTTTCTAGCAACTACCAAATACTTTAAGAGTAACAACTTAGATTCTTGGAATGCTGTTTTGCTATTTTTTATAAATGATAAATCTGGAATTGAGTGAAACAAAGGTCTAGAGGGAACAAAAGTGCTGTTTCCTGGCATCATATCTGGATAAAGAGCTATAAGTTCACGAGGATCCATAGAACTCTCTACAAATAATTCATATGCTTTTTCAAAGCTTTTGTCTAAAAAGTATATAAAAGCAACTTGAGTTTGGATTTGCTTTACAAAACTTGGAGAGCATTGATTGGAATCTATTTTTTTACCAGCTTGAAGTAAATCAAAAGCCTCTTCAATACGCTTATTATCAATTAACAGTTGTATTTGCTTACATAAGGGAACAGAAATAAAAGCCATTACAGATTTTTGGCTTGCAATGTATATATCACCATCAAAATCATTTATAAAAATTCCACCAGTGTAAGACACTGCTTGTTTTTGTTTTTGATCAATTAGATTATGAATAGTTACAGTACTTTCACCTAAAACTAAAATATATGGATAGCTGCATGCAACTGATAAAATACCATCTGACCATGTTAAAGGTTGATGCAATGAAAGACCATCGGCTGTAACAATCATACCCATTGTATCAGTTGGCCCATTTAGCAAAAACTCTTGGTGACCAATACACTTCACTAATGGTAAAACATGTTCTCTTTCAAACATAAATAACTCTTGGATAGCTGACTTTACATAGTTAATTAAAAAATACTGATGACCAAGTACAGTGCAAATAGTTTGAGCATCAATAGACAAAACCAAAGGGGTATCTTGCAGACTGATTTCCTTTAAAACCATTATTCTATCCTTTGATAAAGTAACTACTTGAACTGTTTTTTTTTTAGTTCCAAGACATAATTGAATTTCATCGAGACTAATATTTGGAGGATTTTTATTTCTTGCCATTACTGTTACACCTTTAAATATCTCCTTACTTGTGTTGTTTCGAAATTCTAAACCTATCATAGAGACAGCATAAACATTACTCTCACAAAGCACAAGCAATTGACATACAGGAAAACAAGCAAGCAATTGCTTGATTGGTTTACGAAAACCAAGGTGTTTATGACGTTGTAATTTGTTTATAAAAGTTGGCTTGTTTGAGGGAGAAATTCCCTTTTCAACAGCAAAGTGTGTTAAGAAGCAGTCTGAAGTTCCAATATAAAGGTTATTTCTGGAAAGATCCAAACAAGATATTGTACCTTTTATTTTATCGCCTAAATTACTTTGCTCAATTACGTGTACCACATCAAATGCTTTAAAACTCATCTAAAATAATGTGTATAATAATAATAGTAAGTAAATAAACAAATTAATAGCTATAGTAACAATAACAGCAATAGTAATAATTATAATAATGATGATAATAACAATAATAATAATGATAATAATAATAATAATAATAATAATAATAATAATAATAATAATAATAATAATAATAATAATAATAATAATAATAATGATAATAATGATAATAATGATAATAATGATAATAATGATAATAATGATGATGATGATGATGATGATGATGATGATGATGATGATGATGATGATGATGATGATGATGATGATGATGATGATGATGATGATGATGATGATGATGATGATGATGATGATGATGATGATGATGATGATGATGATGATAAAAATAATAATAATAATGATGATGATAAAAACAACAATAACAACAACAACAACAACAACAACAACAACAACAACAACAACAACAACAACAACACTAATAATAGCAATATTATTATTTTGCAGATGTTTTTTAGAACTTTTTTTTTAAAAAGCTTTGCAGATCTCTTTTGGTTCGATACGAAGGAGCTCTGTTTTAACGAAGTTAAGAGAAAAAAAGGCTCGTATGAGGTTGAAAATAGTTACAAAGGAGGAGTATTATTATTTATACTGCGAATGTTTTCTTACTCTCCAACAGTTACTAAAAACTCATAAAAAATGAAGACCAAACGGGAAAACATCCAGTTAAGTACAAAAAAAAACCGTCTTCTATATACATACATATATATATATATATATATATATATATATATATATATATATATATATATATATATATATATATATATATATATATATATAGAAGATGGTTTTTTTGGTACTTAACTGGATTTTGAGGGAAACCTGTTTTTTTAGAACAATTACTTGACTTTAACATGATGAATAATTAGAGCCTGTGTTTTATTAGAACAATAGTTCGAAAAAAAATTTTTACACTGCATGTGTGACGTACTTCAGAATCTGAAGACAGTTTTTGATTACAAAGTGGGTTTAAGAACTTGTCCTAAATGACAAGTTTGACTAAACTTGTGATTACGGGACAAAGGTTAGTTTTGATATAATCAAAAATTGTTGTCTTCTCGCAATACATTGATGAGATGGCAACAATATTCTTTTCAAACAAAGACCTATTTTTAAAAATATTCTCCTTCTTTTATTAAAGACAATATCACTCTGGACTGTCCTACTTTTACTTGGAATTACCCTATTTTTAATTTCATAACATTTTTTTCTGAACTATTTCACTCATTTTGTATCGAACCAAATGAGATCTGTTATTACAGTTGTATTTGTAATTTTAATTGCGTTGCTCTAGAAATATTATTACTCAAATTTTTAGTAAATTTCTAGCCAGCCCTATAAATTCCGATGTTATACAATCTTCTACATGTCCTCCATATATCTACCACATATCCTTCACATATCCTCCACAAAACTATAACGCCACACATAAAAAAGGGGTAAGGGTTACCTTTAGCGTCGTAAATCTCGAGAGAAAAAGCATTAATATTCGAAAAAAAAATTTCGGAAGGAAATGTTACATTGACAATGCAAATGTTGTTAAACAAAATTATAAATTAAAACATTTAAGTTATTATTTTTTTCCACAATATATTTATGTAGTTTGAACTGGGCATCTTTCCTTTTTTTTAATTTTGTAACAACTATTATGTTTGCCGTTTAACTTTATAATGCTTGTAAAAACTTCCGTTTTTTTAAACCGTGTTTTTTACACTTCTCTCTGCCCTTCGAAAAATGGCCGGTAGACCAAGAGCAAGTATCACAATTGTTGACAAGGTTTTGCTTGTAATAGTAATTCTTTTTGAGAATGCTTCAATATTATCTTTATTTGCAGAATTCTCTATATTGCAATATGCAGCTTGGCACTGATTAGTGCCAAACAATATAAAGTGTTTTGAAACTGCCATCTACATTAAACGAATATAGTCAGAACCAAGATGGATGGAGGTGGCGTTGTATTTCAGACAATTTCAGTCAAGCTGTGCGCCATCATTCATTTAATATTGCTGCTATACATATGATGCTTTGATTTTATACAGGTATAAATCACTTGAGAGAACGCCTCTTCAGAGAGAAGTTTGTGAGCAATCCCAGCAAGCACATAACGTTGAAACAACGTTGAAACAACGTTGTAACAACGTTGATCAACGTCGATCAACGTTATTTCAACGTTTTTTCAACGTTGTGTGCTAGCAGGGATATTTAGATGAAAATCCGCAACTTGGAGGCTTAGATAAGAATGGCGAACCAATAAATGTGGAAATTTCATTGTGGTCAATGGCGGCAGGTTTATTGGGTTTTTGGGGCCATAGAGCATCAATCAGGACACTGTTATCTAGTAGAGGTGTCTGACAGACGGCAACACCTCTACTAGATAACAGTGTCCAACAAACACTGCTACTTATAATACGGCAATGGATTTTACATGAAAGTTGAATAATCTCTGATGGTTGGACATCTTATGCTGATATTCCACAATTTTCGATTGGTATCTATATACATGATGTTATTATCCAAAGAAACTTTGCGACCCCAATGACCTAACTGTGCACACCCAGCTTATTGAGAGCACGTGAGTGCGAGCGAAGACGAAGTTTCGTCGTCAACACGGGACCAGTGGATCGCATTTTGAGTCTTACATAGCTGAGTTTTCTATGGCGGCAAAGAGTTGCCAAAAACAACTATGCCGAAATGATAAACTCTATATCACATATTTATGTGTTGTAACACTCGCTTTTAGGGTTTTTATGGTTATTTTTTTTTTAACGTTTAGTTTGATTTTTTTAAAAAACGAAAATACCTTTTAATAAAACATTATAAATATTGATTCTTCTTCTTCCTTGCGGTCATATCCCACTGGATGTGGGGTCTGCATATGCCCTCTACCATTTTGCTCGGTGTAGGGCATTCCAAGGTGTGACTCCAGCAATTTTCATATCTTCAGTGAGCCTGTCCTTCTATCTTTTCTTTTGTTTTCCCCTTGGTCTGTTCCCTTCCATCACAAGTACATTTGCTATTTTTGCAACAGAACCTTCCTCACTTCGCATTACATGTCCATACCATCTAAGTCTGGACTTTCGCATTTTTTCTGTGATTGGGGTTATACCCCAATTTTTTCTGATGTCAGTATTCATGACTCTTTCAAGTCGGGTCAAACCAGAGGACTACCGGAGCATTTTCATCTCCATTGTGTGGAGGCATTGTTGTCACTGGCCAGCACTCAGCTCCATATAATGCCACAGGGCGTACAACTGACTACTAGACTTTTGAATTCAGGTACTTGGGCATCTTTTTGTAACAAAGGACACATGTAATTTGCCGCCATTTGTAAATAATTATTAAAATCAGTAAATAATGATTGAATTAATAAAGAAAAATATTATTTACATTACTCTAGTTCATTATTTTTTTAAAAAATTATTTTAAGTAACTTATTAACTTAATGTAACAGAGAATTCTATAAAATAACTTTTACTTTATTACACTTTTTTAACTTTTACTTCATTACGAATTTTTTTTTTTTTGCTAGAAAATATCTCATTAATGAGAAAAAGGTTGTTATTGATTAGTAGAAAAATAATTATTTTTAAAAATTCTGGAAATGAAACAAGAAAAGTTAAAGAAACGATTTTGGGTAAGGAAAATGTATGCCGAACGCCTACAGAAAGGAGAGTTTCATTTATTAGTACAAGATTTACGTTTGCACAACCAGGAATACTTTTTTAAGTATTTTCGTATGTCTCCAACAACTTACGAAGAGTTGTTTGCGTTTGTAGCGCCTATTATTGTGAAACAAAGAACTATAATGAGAGATCCTGTCAGTCTAAGTGAGAGGTTGGCCGTAACACTTAGATTCGTTGTAACAGGAGATGCTCAGTGTACTGTTGCTGCAAGTTACAGAATCAGTGCTTCCACTATCAGTAAAATTATTAGTGAAACGTGTGCAGCCATTTGGAATTCATTGAAAGAGAGAAATTTTCTACCCGTCCAATCAGAAAAACATGAATGGAAGTCAATTGCAAAAGAATTTGAAAATATTTGGGATTTTCCGTATGCTATAGGTGCAATAGATGGCAAGCACATTATTATGCAAGCTCCCCATAATAGAGGGTCAAAATATTTTAACTATAAAAAAAACGCATAGCATTGTCCTTCTAGTAGTTTGTAATGTTAAATACGAACTCGCTATGGCGGACATTGGTGACTCGGGAAGACAGAGCGATGGTATTGTTTTTAACTGCAGTCTTGGTTATGCAATTGAAAATAATAAATTTAATTTTCCTTATCCCAAAAATATTGGTCATTCTAAAATAATATTACCGTGTGTTTTAGTTGCTGATGATGCTTTTGGTTAAAAAAAAACACATGATGAAACCGTATCGTTATAAAAATATTCCTCTAGATCAAAGAATATTTAATTAGACTTTCAAGAGCCAGAAGGGTTATAGAAAATACATTTGGTATTGCAACAACACGCTTTCGTATATTTCGCAGGCCAATTATTGCTAATCTCAATAAAGTTATTTTAGTTACACAAGCGATAGTAGCTTTGCATAACTTTCTTATGAAAAAAAAAATCAGTAAATAATTATCACTACTGTCCCAAAAATTACACTGATATTGACGGTCCTGCTGGGTTTAGACCAGGTGATTAGAGGAAAGATAATTTATGTTCCGCTGCACTTCAACCACTGACACAATCAGGTTCTAACAACTACTCAAAAGCTGAAAAACAGGTTAGAATGACTTTAAAGAATACTTTTATACACCAAAAGGAGAACTGGGATGGCAATTAGACTTAGTAAATAGAAACTCATAAATTTGAAAAAATGTCGACCAATTAGTTAGTGTCTCAATAAAAAATTGAGCAAAAACTCTAAACTATTACTTCTGTAAAGTTTCTGAAGTTAGAGTAAAAATATTGTTACTCTTAGTAAAAAACAAAGTCGTTTACATTGTGATTAAAATGTTTATTTGTGTAATGCATTTATATTTGCATAACTTTACACATAAAAATAAAGCATGAGAAAATAAAAAAGAAGTCATGAGATAAAAAGCATCTTCATAAATTTATGTAAATAAACTTAAAATCTTATTATTAAAGATGACAAAAAAATATATATAAAATAATAAACCATATAATTTCAGGGTAATGTCTAACAACTTTAAAGCAAAATATTATGACACTTTTAAAGCAAATATTATCTAAAGACAAATATTATACAGTTGATTAATAAGTAACAATTGAAATGGTGGAATTCATTTGCAAGGTTAACTTTTAACAGTTGGCACTTATGCTTTTAATCATATATTAACTACTGTATCACACTTCAACAATAGCTTTAAATTTTGAATTTAAAAATAATAATTTTCATGTCAATCTAAAAAGAATCAGTTCATCTAAAGAAGTATTTCATGGAGCATATAAACCTAAAGGTTTTAATATATATTCATATATATACATATGAATATATTAACCTAAACTTCTTCTTGTTCACCGTATTTCATATTGAAAAAAAGTGTTTTTATCTTTATCACAGCCCGTCTCAGAGACATCTCTGTCTCTCAACCACTTCATTAACGGGTTGTTGTCGGCCATTTTTTAATTTATTTTATTTTCAACAATTTCAATGTGTTTGTTTTTCAACACGATTGCTGAGTTTGCATATTTTAAAGGATCTGATTGGTTCCTTATTTAAGTTAATAAATTCGCCACAAATAAAGTTGAAATCTATCCAACTTTTTTGCGAAACGAAAAAAATCGCCAGGTGATAAAAAATATTTTTTTACGCATGCTCAGAAACATTCGCGGCGAAAAAAATCGCTTCGCACGAAATAATTCGCTCCGTGGAAATCCGCCTTAATGACGCTTAATCCTTACCAAAAAAGGCTTAAACACTTAAGGTGGTACTAGCCCGACAAATTTCAAAATTTTCAGATTTTTTTTTTTTCTAAATTTGAAAAATAGAATCATTGTAGATTTCAAAAATGTATAGTTTTACTATGTTTTTAAGTAATTTTGTGACAGTAAATGTTAATTTGGTAATATGATCTCAAAAAAAAAGCCCTTAGCAACCGCATAGCAACAATGAACAATGCTTACTTTTGGGCTAACTTTCAATAAATTTCATCAAACAATTAATTTCTATTATTATTCTACATTTCATATATATCTTCTTTGCTTTATATCAACTTTGCAAATACGTTAATTCCATTAATAATATTAAATTGAATTGTATAGTGAGAAGGAAGTGAATTAATAAGTGTATCAATAATAGCTTGTTATGATTATTTTATTGAATTTATTGCATTTATTTTTCACATTTTACTGCTTTATTCTTGATGGGAAATAAAAAAAATAGCAAAAGAATAAAAAGAAATTATTTTCATGGAAATCAACATAAAATGTCTGATCAACAAAACATTTCACCTGAAAGTGCTTCTTATTCAAATATGTTTAGTAGTACTAATAGTACAAGTGCTAAAAAGTTGAACAGCGCAGTTAATTGTATTGGCAGTTCAGCTAAAAACAAACAGACATCTAATGACCTTAATTTTTTTATATTTATACATTTTGGCATTATGAAAGATTTATTTGAGGAGTTCTCACGCTGTTCTGAGTGTAGCTCACCTGTTAAGCTTACACATAATAAAAATGAACACAAAGGGTTTTCACTTAAATTATGTATAAAATGTAGTGTTTGTTCAGCATGCATATTTTCTTATACTTCTCCTCAATATATATCTTTACAAAAAAGTAAAACTGTAAAAAAAGCACATGAAATTAACTATCACACAGTTATGGCTTTTCGCGAGATAGGCAAAGGTCATGCTGGAATTGAAACATTTACAACAATGATGAATATGCCATTTTCTATTCATACATACATACATACATACATACATACATACATACATACATACATACATACATACATACATACATACATACATACATACATACATACATACATACATTTTTGTAGGGCAACCTTTATAATTAATTATTGCTTGGCATCAGCGATGTATTAAGTCTACAAATTTGATGATTACATTTAGTGGAACTTTTCTTCATTTTTCATGAATCATTTTGAATAATTCATTAGCATTGTTCCCTCAGATTTTTAATTGGATTGAGATCAGGATTTTTGGATGGTTAAACGAGAACTCAAATTCTCTTGCACTCAATAAAAGTTTAGAACCAGCTCGATGTTTTGGATAATTGTCTTGCTGAAAAATCCATAATCGCCTTATTTCATCTTTTGTATTTGTCAGTATTGCCTTCTATAATGTCCTTATATCTTTATTGATCCATAATTATACGATAAGCAGAGCAGAACCAATTCCATCTCGACTTAAACATCCTCACACTATTACACAGTAAATAAAAAACCCGTTATATTTTTAAAAAACATAACGGGAGTTTTCCTCGCACATAACGGTTCATTGCCGTTATGTTTAATACTTAATATGTATGAAAATAACATAACGGTTTTAGCGTTATGTTTTTTCATAGCAAAATTGCCTTGAACATAACGGTTACATAACGCCAATTAGCCGTTATGTGAGAGGAAAACTCCCGTTATATAACGCGTATTTTACCGTTATGTTTAAAACCTGATATAACGGGTATTTATCCGTTATGTTACCCGTTATGTCAAATTACAATTATTTTTAAGTAGGATTTTTTGAAACCCATGATTAATAACAGAAATTGCTAAATAAACTAACATTGAACATTTTTTATGTTTATAAAAGTTAATTTAAAAAATAAAACAAATTCATCCAGTTTAATTTCCTAATATATTTATGTTAAATTATTTTTCATAATCATGAAAATTATTTACAAAATAATTGAAGAAATTAACTTAATGACATTTATTAATTCAAAAATACTTCACATTGCTGTAAAAAGATTGCAAAAGAAAAATGCATTTTTTAGAAAGTAAAGCTGATCGTCCGAAGCCGCAAATATCTTGCAAACATCCCAGAAGCTGCCCAAAACAAGAAGGATATGTCAAATCTAGCAAATAGTAAACGGCCATCAAAACAACCACCATTTCACATGTACTGATCAAGGGCTGAACATCCATCTCGACATCTCTACGACTCCTTACTCCATATTCCGTTTTATTATAGATAACTTGTGGACCATACAAGCTTGGCACTCTTAAGTATTCATGTATTGAATCACACTAAAATATTATAAATACAAAATAAGTATTGCAACCATAAAAAAGAAACTATTATTAATACATTAAATGGGTTTGAATCAATGTTAAGTTTATATTTTATAGAACTGGCTTAATACCAAGTAAAAAAAAAAATAAAATTTACATCAACTTTCATAAACAATTTATCAGTTGTCTTCTTAGAAATAAGTGATTTCTGGAGCAGCATTAAACTTTCAGTATGGGTTTGCGAATCGGGAGAAATCCAAATCAACATCTTTTGAATCTTAAGAGACGAATCTTTAAAAATAGGATACAAACGAATCGCTTCTTCCAGCATCAATCCAGGAGCATATGTAACTCTTTTCGGAAATATACTATAAGTCTCGTTATTAAAAAGATGTCTGTTTAGAATAGACAGTGTTGAAAGTGATGGCTTTTTCTTATTAAGTTCATTCTAGGTGAAAGAAAGAGTTATATACATTCCTTATTTTATAACTATTTAATAAAATAAAGTAATGACCTGACACTTAATATTAATTATAACATTTCAAAATTTTTTGCGTCTAAGTTTACTTAACTAGACTATAATTTCTGATATTAGAATTAGAAATCATTTTTATCCAAAAATTAATAAACACAGAAAAAATCTTACTTCAACATCTTGTAATAGCTGTTCTTTATCTACAACTGATTCGGACAAAATTGGATTTACTGCTCGGCTACTATTATTGATGGAACTATTTACAACAGAAAAATGAGGAAATCGCTTAACCTTTAAACTATGACATTTACTAAATTGTCTTTGGCGATAATTATTAGGCAACTTTTTGAACAAGAAATCCTAATAGAAAATTAAAAACTTTAATTAAATAAATTGAATCAAACAATTTATGTATACAGCAGCAAATTTGAAAATCTGAAGTAAAATATAAAAATGATGGAAAAGGAAGGAGATCAAAAATGAATATTAAATTAGTAAATATTACAAATTAAAAAAAATAAAAAATATTATAGTATCAAAGACGTGATTCTTACCCATTTATGGCTGTAAGAAGGATATAAAGAAATGCAAGTAGACTTTAACTTTGCAAAGAATATTTTCCGTAACAATATTCTATTTTTGATATTATTATGATTAGGCGCATGCAAACAGCAAAAAGCTAATAAACAAGACATTAGCTCTATAGATATCACCTTATCTTCAATAGAAAACTTGTTGCTCAGAAATAGTTTAATGTGAGGTGGAAAAAAATCAATGAGAGTTTGTTTAATATCACCATCAAAAGGGATTCTGTTAATCTAAAAATTTATTATTAATGTAAATGTTAAAAACATAGGAATAATAAAAAACATTTTGTATCATCATGTGAAAATTGACAAAAGAAAGCATTTACAACTACTAAAGCTGACAAAATAAAGAAAACAAATTAGACTAAAGTAATCATATTTATTGCAAATAATATAAACTTTTTATAAAATTTCAATGCAACTATATGATAAGGAATGGCAATGCTGGGGGTACAATATAGAAAATATCCCCTTCTTTAAAATAAAATGCTGGCCAAGGAAAAGCTAAGCCTTCAGCTGTAATAGTTCTAAAAGGAACTGTGTTGTCCTCAACAGCAGTAAAAAAACCTCGTAACACATTGTAATTAAGGCACTGAAGCTGTGAGGTAATAAATACTGTTTTTTCTCCTTTTACTTGAATTTCTTTAATAATAAAAGCAGAAGATTGAAAACCATCATGAAACCATAAAGACGATTCAGGACAGTATTTAATTCCATTAATCTGGATGCAGGTAACAATATTTTTTTTTATAGTAACTTGATTTAATTCACAAAGAACTCCATTACTAATTTCTCCAAAAGAATTATAAAAAGATGCAACAGTGTTTAAAACCATACTCTTCATAGCACTTAAAGGCATATTTTTGAAATTAAAATGCCTAACATTTTTTATTACTTGATGTTTCCTCTCAAAAGCCATACACATGTGGTATCGTAGTGAACCAAATTGTCTGGATTGCTCAGGATAATGAATAAGAAAATGAAGCTTTGGTATAAACTTATCTGGGTATAAATTCATAAAAAGAGTATGATGGGCTGCAATTGTTTCTTCTAAAGAGACAAAGTAAGCCTCAGTGGTAACTGGAGAGAGACACATTTGAAGAATACGCAGCAGCTTAATAAGACACAAGAAATGACAATCAATAGTGATACTTCTTAAAAAAATTGGTAAAATACGACAAATAGAAAGAACTTGAGCACTGCCAAATTTCCCCTTAATAACCAAATCTACTATTACAGGTGGTTTTTCACTGTCTTTTGGGTATTGAAACAATTTTATAAAGTTGTTCAAGCTATCTATTGTAAAAAAACCTTTCAAAACCCCATGATTCAAGTAAAGTTCTATCTGCAAAGGTATTACACCTTCTAACAAATCATGCATTGGATCAAAAAGAACTTGCTTTGTCACATCAAATTCATTAATTTCAGATAGAACACTGTTAGATTGAACGCCATATAGTTTTGACCATTTTAAACGTTCAACTCGGGGAAGACTAGAATTATCTAGTTCTTTGACTCTCATCTTGTGTTCCTCTAAACTCCTTATTTTACACTGAGAATGTTTATTATAAACTAACATTTCTGACCTGGTTGAATTACAAACTCTACAGCACCTAACAACTTTCTTGCTAAAACCCTCTTTAAAACCAGCAATTGCATTGCAAGTTAATGAATCTCCAATAAAGTGTTTTAACTTTACCATGAATTTTTTACCATTAGCATTAGTTAAAGTTGAGGAATCAATCGATGATAGTTCATTTAGAGATTGTACCAAGTCAAGAAGAAGAGATTTCATAAAGCCTTTTACCTTAACAGATTTAGAACCAGTTATTGCTAAAGGGAATATTGAGAAAGATTTACTTAAGCAGCATTGCGGAATGTTTAACAACTGAAAATATAAAACCCACAACTTGTGCTTTCCTCTAGATTTGCCTATTGGATTAGTTACACCTAAATCATCTGAATACAATGAGATAGATATTTCTGAAGAATACTCTAGAAACTTATCATATTCATTTGATGTAAAAATAAACTGAAGTATTTCTTTAAATGGAATAAAACATCCATGTAAACTGTTTTTGTATACTAACTGAATTTGTGGCATTTTAAAAGCAGTTTGAAAATATCTTGTTCTAGAATATTCTGTTGATAGTTCTTTACAAATTGTAGAAATCTCTTCATTTTGTGATTTATTATTAAAAATATTTTGCAAGCTTGAAAAAATAATGTTTACCACATTTTCAGAGCATCGATATTTTCCTCGCAAATGAAGAGCTAATGCAGCAAGTTGATCTTTTCTATTCTCCTTCAAAAATTGAAAATCATCCGGTTTTTCAATATTAAAATCATTATTATTGTTAATTACTTCAATTTCAGTATCAAAAGGAGCAAAACAATTTCTATTGTGAAGTTTAAAACCTTTAACACTTTTAAATTTTGAAAAACAGTTTTCACATACAACTGAACCTTCCTGACCATGTAATTTAAGATGTGATATCATTACATATTGTTTACTTGTTTGAAAACTACAATTAGAACAAGATAAAATTACTTTTTGAGATCCAGGTGGTTCAGCACTTGATTTTGGTGGTTCAGCAACTTGTGCAGCAGTTGATATTAAACTTAAATTTTGCGATCTTGAAGACACATCTAAATCCTCAAGTACATCTTCATAATTAGAGTCTTGGTATAATGTTGATTCAGTTGGAAGTTGAGGAATAATGGATTGTTGGTTGTTAAAATCGAATGAAACAGGATCAGAGTGTCTATCTACAGCTGAAAAAACAGCTTTAACGGGAGAAAATCCCTTTAAACTTTGAACAAAAGTGCTGAGCTCATTATTTTTTGCTAAGGATACAACTTCCACTTCTAGATTTTGTTCATTTAAAATGGCAACAAATGTTTCAGAATCGACTTCACATCCATTCCACATGATGCCACTTATATCACTGTTATCAAACTTTTTAGAAGCTAAAAAAGTATAATTTTAAATTAAATAGCTCAACCATTGTTTTTGGCATATATAATAACTTGATTAGTATGAAGACAAAAATGAACTGTAAAGAATTTGAAGATTGATTAAAAAAAAAAAGAAGATTGAATAAACAAAGAATGTGCATCAAAAAATAAGCTTACCATTAGTTAAAAAGTCTGCAATATTGCTATTACTAGCAAGAACAATTTTCTTTTTACCAAGATACTTGACAACAACAGCCTTTATCATTTTGAACTGTTAATTATTGTAGAAATCAGTAATATAGTTATTATTACTTAGAAAACTTAAATTATACAAATAGTATATTTAACATTATTTAATAATCGCAATATAAAATAAAATTAATTTTAAGAATAGTAATAAGTAAAAAATGGTAGGTATTAAATAAATAGTAGTAAAGAACATTATTAAGCAACATACAAATACAGTGAACTCCTAATATCTTGAAGCCTCCAAGGGACTAAGAAAATAGTTGAATTAGCAATATTACATACATACATACATACATACATACATACATACATACATACATACATACATACATACATACATACATACATATATTGTTATTATTATTATTATGATGATTATCAATATTATTAAATAATATTAATAATATAAATAAATATATAATATTAATCATTAACAACCCAAATGTCGTTTAAATGCTAAGAAGTAACTACCTTGAGAAAATAAAATAAGAAAACTAAAACAGTAAAGACCTTATAAACAAAAATTGCAAAGATTCTTTAAACTCGCGCTATTTTTTACTGATAAAATCATTCACATGATCATCAACCAATGACTCGCAGAACTGGATTGTGGTTGGGTGATTGTCAACCAATTCCTTGATGGCGGCCTCCCTCCCTTCCTCACTGTTTGCAATATTTTTGAGTGTATATCCTCTATAATATGGGTGCAGAAGTGAACCCACATTATAGTATTTGACTCCAACGCCATAATTAGGTAAACTCTTCTCAAATTCTTTCATGAAGTTGTGTAGGCACTCTGCAACTTGAGGGTCACGCTCTTCAATGTCATTTATGGTTCTTTTGCAAAGCAAGTGGAGATTTAATGTCTTTTTGAACTTTATGCATAGTCACTAGATTTTCAGAAGACCAGGAATCAGAGCATCGCTTACATTCTGCCAGAAATGGTAAAATGTTGTAAATACTAATAAACTCTAACTCATCCGGAATCAAACTTTGAAGATCTGGTTTGTTTAGAGTTTCTAGAGCAACCAGTAAACCAGCCTTCAATCTGAGAATTGACTTAAGCATCATAAAGTTAGAATTCCATCTTGTTACAATTGGCTGAATGATCTTTACTGGTTCTATATTTGCTTCCACGCACGCTTTTTTGATGTCCTGCCAGTCTAATGAACTTTGGTGGGTCCTTTGAGCAAGTCCTTTACATTTCTTAATTATACCATTGATTCCTTCTGATTTTTCTACAGCCTTTGTTAAACAAGTGTAGATGATCACTGATCTCTTTGCTTTCCGTGATTGCTTTCTTCATGTTGGCTGCAGCATCAGTAACACCCACTTTGTAAAGGTCTTCCCTCTGAAGACCAGGAAATTGAGAAATCATGTGGTCTATTCCTTGTGCAAGCAAAACCCCTGTATGTCTCCCAATAAAGTTTTGGCAATCCAAAGATAAGTTTTTGAGTTCAAAGTCTTTGGTAACATAATGCAATGTAAGGGAGACGAAGGGATCACCATTTCTTGCAGTCCATCCATCTGTAGTGAAAGCTGCCATTTCGCAATGCGGGATGTCTCTCTCAATTTGCATTTTTACATCACGTCTTAGATTGCGATAAATCATTGGTAGCTTGAATTTGGATAAGGTGGTTGGACTTTTTAGGTTGGCTTGTGGACAAAGATAATTCAGCAGCATTTTGAAGCCAGCAGTTTCAATAACGTGAAACGGGAGGTTAGAGAGAACTAGTGAAAGGGTTAGGATGGTATCAAATTCCAACTGTTGAGCACTTTGTGAAGGCCACTTTATTGTTTCAGTAAAGTCGTCCATTTTTGTTTGGTGACTTGATGATGCATCATGTGGGAGGTTATCAAGCCTTTTGTTTTTATGAATAGGACCAAAATATCTTCTTATGGTACTGGACTTATCAGCCTCTGCCTGAGCATTCCTCTTTTCTTGAAATTTCTTCTCTTTATTTTCGTTATCGACTTTTTGCATCTGGTAAAAAGATAGCGGATTGCAGGATCTGAAATAAAATAGTGGAATTATATATGTTTAAAAGGATGCGAATTACAATGTTTCAGTAGTAGATAGTTCATAAAAAATAAATACATGAACCACAAGACACATTAGTGTTTTTTTAAAAATTCTAAATAATTTTTTTTTTATCATGTTGCATTTTACCATGGACATATAAGAAATGGACGTGCAACCTATTGTTTTTTTTGCGAACCATGCTCGTTGCGCATAGTTAGAAATTAAATTACATTAAAGTCTGTCGGATTTAACGAAAATTTTTGGACTCGTCTAACCAGTCATTTCAACTTCCTCTCATTTATTAAAGATAACAGCAAAAGAACCAAGTTTTAAGCTTAATTTTATATAGATAGACATTCTTAATACCTTAAGAAATAACGCGGACAATGAAAAGAAATTGAGATCATTTGCTTGACTACCTTAGTACATGTATAACTTGAGATAAAATAAATAATACAAAAATCAAATTGTTTTGTAGCTACCTAGAGCACAATGGTTTCATGTCTAGGGAATTACTCCATCTATTATATTGCTGTAGACATCCAGTTTATGAATATTATAGAATTTTCTATTTTTATGTTTGTTGTTTTCTCGCAGCGAACACAACGTTTCAGTTCTACATTTTCTCTTCTCCTTAAAATTCCCTTTACAAAAAGTTTTCCTTCAATTTATACTATACAAAGAACCTCAAATATGCTCATAAAATAAACCGCCTAAACTATATTTACAACATATCAAATAAACTACGTCAATCAAATCCGTCGTAAATAGTTTCTTCACGCAATTCAATTACAGTTTAACAACAGAAATATATACAGTAAAGGATAAATAACTTATACATAAAATGAATGTAAATACAATAAAGAAAAAAATAATTTGTCACAGTTTTAAAGAATTTAGCAAAGTCAATTTATGGCAAACCGCAAGAATAACTAAGTATTTAATATTAACATAAAATGATTTACCAGCTATATATAAACTAATTTTTATTTGACAAAAACAAATGGGTTATTATGAGCTTATTATGACAATTGAAATAATATATGAAATATGAAAAGCGAAAACATGAAATATCTGACCGCATTTTGCAAGATAATTATAAATTTGAATAACTTTTTAAAAGGTTATGCTTTATCAAATGAATTATAAAAAAGTCTATAAGAAAATACATCTACTAAAAAAAAAAAAATTAAGGAATATAAATTATGGAGCTTATAAAGTAGCCGAGGCAAAAAATGGCGACATGTCGGAAAAAATACTAAAAAAATACACAAAATTAAGGCTGGTGAATGAAGGACCAAGGAGTTGAATGAAACCAGATCTTAATAACAAATTTAATTTAAGCTTTTTTATACTTCGCTATACTTTTTTTAGTCATTTTAAAATTATCCATACAGATCTATTTTATCATTGACAGACTTTGTTTACACGAAAAAAGTTCCCAAATTTACAAATATTTATCTTGAAAAAATGATGAAAATCTGTTCGTGCCGACAACTAATTTCCTTTACCTTGGTGTAATTTGTTTAGTAATTTGTCAACGCGTGAAGTAGTTACTTTATCCTGAAGTACAGTCTTATTAAACAAATGCTATAAAAGTTTAAACTAATACCACGTGATCAGAGGTTCTGTTTTTAAACTGTGGGCAGCCATTTTAATAGATTTTTTTGTTGACTGGTGAAAATTTAGAGTTAGGACCTCTTTACATGGAAAGCGGGCTGGCTCGGCAAACGAGCCAGCCCGTTTACCGAGATCTCGACGTTGTCCTTATTTCAACTTAATTTTATTTTGCGTCACCCGTTCCGCATCTTCTAAATGGGTTGTATCTATTATTCTAAATTTTAGAAAGTGGGTTGTATCCACGCCAGATGATGCTTTTTCTCATCCGATGATTTAGATTAATGGGTTTTTACACTAATTCTAAACTGGCGCTGATTTCTCTAAAAATTCAAAATTTCGGAATGCATTTGCGAAAAACAAAATGGCGCCTAGTAAACGATATCACAGCTTTAAAAAAGATATTTATCTGGTGAATGGAAAACAGGACACAGCTCTCCATTAAAAAACATTTCATCTTCTTCTTGTAGCAGCCCTAAGGTAGATCCAGTGTTTTAAGAATTTTTAGGGTGTGGTAATTATTGACCATCTTGATGCTCTGTTCAGTGACAATGAACGTGCTGTCAAATACAACTTGTAAAAAATTTTTATGTACTTATGTATACACTTAAATATACTTATTTAATAAATTTTAAAATTATATTTTTAATTAGTTTTTTCTTTATGTACCTGAGGTTTTTGTTCAGATTGAGTTAGTAATATCTCCTGAGTAGTTCACTATCAGTGGGAAGCATGTTGGGAACAAAGCTCTTCAAAGGGAACCATAGTAAGTAGAACTGTCTCATCTTCTCTGTGGCTTTTATTGAATCCTCTATATCTGTTTCTTTTGGGTTAATCTGATATTTAATCTTTGGAGGGAATTTCTTAAATTAAAAACTTTATTATTTAAAAAATCTTTAAGTTAAATCATTAATTAAGTACCTTATAAATTGTATGAAGCTGAACACATTTCCTTTCAAAATTTTAAATAGCAATTTGTTTTGTTTGGTTGTTTTTTTGTTTTTTTTTAATTATTTAAAATTCTTTGTAACAAAAATAAAATGAACTACTGCATTTACTTTATTCTATATTGTTAGTTGTTGATAGAAATAGAAGCTTGACAACAGAAGAACCAGTTATAATTATTTTATGTAATAATTTATTTATAATATATAATTTATTTATTGCCGGGTGTAGTTAATACATTTATAATTATATAATACATAATTATAAATTAATTAATCACATCTCCTTTAAAAGACATTTCTGCAAAAAAAAATTTTTAATGAGAATTCTACATGATGTTTCATAAATTGTGTACATGCTTTTGATTTAAAATTGCTCCTAATTACCAAATATATTTATTTAAAATTTATACATATATAAAGTTTAATTATTAATTTAAGTATATAAAAAAAGTATGGCTTCATGACTTTCAATCAAAGAGAGAATTGTTTTTTATTTGCGAAACTTGAGAAAATTTTCAAGAGGTTAATAGGCAATTGAAAAATCATTTTACCACTCTGCCACCTCTTAAGAAAACAATTTGAAATTAGGTTGATACATTTAAGCTGCTATTATTGTACTTTTTAAGAAGTAGGCTTTCAACAATTCAGACCAAGTACAGTACAAGAACTAAGTGAAGATGGTTTCCACAAAAGAAGTATTTTGTGAGAGTATGTTGTCAAAGTTGAAGAAAATTTCAACTTGCTTAACAATATTACTTGTTCAGATGCTAGACACTTCACGATGAATGGTATTATAAACCATCATATTAGGCCTACTCTAATCAGCACAAACTAATAACTGTGTCCAATTCAAAGAATGGAGTAATAGTGTGTTATGGAATAGTTTCAAGTGGTCTAATTGGTCCATACTTTTTTGACATTTCAATCACAATTGGTATATATCTACAAATGCTTGAAGAGTTTTTATGGCCTCAAGTTAAACAACATGGTATCAACTTTCAACAAGATGGGGCATCTGCCCCTTAATCCTGTCAAGTAAGAAGCTGGCTTGACAAGGTCCAATAGAGTGACCTGCTCTTTCTCTCAACCTTTCTCCTCCAGACTTCTTCCTTTGGGGCTACTTGGAGAATATTGTATACAAGGACAGACCCAATACAATTGGTGATATTTGTGAGTGGATTGAACAAGCGTGTGCAGAGATAAACATAGACATGTGTAGAAGAGCCTGAAAAAATGTAGTAGGTTATTTGAAGCGCTGCCAACATTTAGATAGCAAGCAAGTACCAGATATATTAAATATATTAAATAAATTTTACCACTGTTGTGTTATAATTATGAGATGAAGTTCACTTAAAGTATATTTTATTTGTTAATTTTGTATTTTACTCTGTTATTAAATTTGATTTTTATCAAGACCTTCTCTAATGCTGTATGAATGTTGTATGTTAGTGTAACATCTTGTTGGAAGGATTTTCTGATAGATTGATGTATTTAGGTAATAGTTGTATTTTTTATTCGGTATTCTTTTCTTAAGTGTTTAAATAAGAATTTAATTTTCATTATGTTACCCAAAATTTAGAGGACAGGGCACCTTTGCTGATAGTGTCTTCAGCCAAACAATTTGGGATGAAATTGACTTCATATCTTCTGTAGGGGAGAGGAGGGAGCATTGGCACGTTTCAACAAGAAATTAAAAAACAAAAGGAATTTCAGAAAAAATTGGAGGTTAATAACTTTTGCTATTTTTTAAATGTATTATGCTATGTTTTAATATAATTTATTTATGTTCAGAAATATTAATGGTTAAATATAATACTTTTAAATTTTCTAAACATAGTTTTTTGTATCAATGCTCCCTTACATGAGGAGTATTGGTACACAATGTGTTTACATTATTACAGTAAGAAAGATCATCAAAAAAAGTGCAATTAAAATGTAAAATTAAGCAGATTTTAAAATCAATAAAATATTTTATAACATATAAAGAAATATGAAGGTAATTTATTTAAATAACAAGTATTTAAACAATTTTATTTAAATTGCATAGTGTATAGTTTATGAAAGCATTAGCAAATAAGAACCACATTGTAAGAAATATATTTTGCTACACTGTACCAAGTATATACGTAATCTACAGGTATTAAAAATTCTAAACCAATGCTACCCGATTTCAATGTACCAATCCTCGCCTTTTACGAATGAGTGCTTCAAAATGAAATATTTTTTTATATAATAAAAAATTTTCAATTTTTTAATTTTTTATGAGTTTTAGGTTTAAACTTTAGTTTGAACAAATTAAAACATTAAAAACACTCAAAAAAGTATTGCATTTACTATACACAGTTAAACGTGAAAAATATTCAGCCTAACGGCAAAACAAACAAAAGGTATAATTAAAGGTAACAAATGCTTAAAACCTGACAATATTTTCTGTGGAAGAAGTGATTATAAACAACATTTGGTATCTGCATTCAAAAGTTGAAATTGATTTAAAATGGCTGAGTATTTTGCAAGTCTACTAATGCTCCTCTCCTCTATTGATTTTGTTCCAAGTTTCCCTTGCAGCATCTTTAAAATCATCTTTTATTCTACCTCCAATCTTTGGATCAAATATGTATTATATATCTTCAAATGGAAATAGGGTATAATAATACTTATATGTAGTTGCTTTCATATGAGAGCTTAAATTTTTTTGGATGTTTGTTTTCCGTCATTATGTTGATGAAATTGATTATGCTACTGATATTGTAAACCTAATTTACTCTTCCAAGTTGCCATTTCACCAACGTAAACCCTTCACTTAACTCTACTAAAGTTAATTAAAAATAAAAAGTCTATTAAGTATTTTTGGAAAACCTGCGAATAATAATTTTCGCAAGTTTCTGTACGAAAGTTGATGTAACCAGTTTATTGTTTTGTAATACAAACATTTTACAAAAATGTAACGATTGCTATTAGAAAAATACCCCCTTTGATATATAATTTTTCGTTTTTTATATTTAGGTGATTAACAAAGTACTACTGCAGAAATCGTTGTTAAAAAATTTGGTGCAAGAAACAACTGAAGCATCAGAAATCCTTTCTCGTATATCATCTGAAATATTTTGTTTTTTTAAAGTGGCTCAACAGTTTTCACTTAAACTTGCATTGTATTTTGTTTCTCAAATATTTTATATTCTTACGATTCAAAGATATATTATGCTTGCTGTATTTTTTTGTTTTATTTATATCTTTGTTAAAATTACCTTACGGGTTTTTTTTCTTTTAAATTTTTTAATGAGCTAAAATCGGATTGGCTAAAATCCATCAGCTGATGTATTTGATTACTTCTTTTGCTTGAGGGTAATTAACGGGAGCCACGATAACGAACAACGCAGCGCTTCATTTAAATTAGATGGTGCTTAAGAAAAGTGCCATTAAATTAAACTTGCGGTGTTTGAGAAAAGTGTCGAACGTTGTGCGTCGTGTTGATCCAGCTTAAGCTGGTTAGGCAGCTGTAAGTTGTCTAAGCCAGCCAAAAGCTAAAAAATACTACGGCTTCGGGGTCCGCATTAAACCAACATTTTTTCAAACTGTATAGAATAATAGAGCATGAATAGTGTCAGACCAGGTTTTTAATTAATATTTAATTAGTAATTGAGATAGGATACATAGATATGGTGACTACAATCTTTGCTTAAAATCCTATTTTTGCTGCATTTCATCGTTTAATTGGTGTATCGGCTTCGTTCTCATTCTTTTCAAGAATATTTCCAAATCATTCCTGGGTCTAAAATATATTATTTTTTTTGACATGGTTTCCATTATTTATGGTTTTCTTCGGAGAACAAAGTATAAGAAAAGAAGATAAACATGTTGTATAACTGAATCGCTAACTGCAGATAGGCAACAAGTCCACAAATTCGGATTTTGCAAGAAAGACAAAAAACTGTTTTAACACTTTATTTTCAAACTTAGGTTTTTCAATTTTTTCCTAGCTATTCAACGGTAAGTGCGTAAGTTATATACATAATTTTTCAATTTTATTTTGTTGTAAGTGTAGAACATTTTTTTAAAACATGGACACGATCCCTTTCTGCAGTTAGTAGTTCTATTATAGAAGCTTTTTAAAAGGATGACTGAAAGAGAATATCAATTTAAAGTCCAATTAAAATTTCACATTACTTAGAAAGTAATGTAAAACTTTAATTGCACTTTAAATTGATATTCTTCTTAATCTATATTGAAAAAATCTTTACATGAAGAAACCATCCTACAGTTCCTAAGAGCAACATCCTACAGTTCCTACAGCGCAAAAAAAAAAAAAAGAAATTAATTTGCTTTAGTTGTTCTTAGTTTGTATACAAGAAACATAATGAAATGTATGCTCGAACTTATCTTATGGCAGCAATTTATTGAGCGAATTTGATATAGCAATGTAATTTGCGCGGCAAAAAGAAAATTAGTGATCTATTATAAAAAATTCGAAATTTATAATGAAGACTTAATGAAGATACAGGCTAATTGGCTATAAACGAATTATTTTGTTCGCAACTATTAGTATTGATAGTTGATTGCTTTCAAAGATGGTTTCTCTCCTTTCCTTTTTCTATTCCTTTAAACTTTATACACGTGTTTTTTTTATAAGAAACTAAGCAAATGAACTAGCACTAGAAAGTTTCTTATTTTAAGGGTACTTTTTTACAACTCTGGTACTAAAAGTTAGGGTTAGAATTTCTTAAGTATCAAAAGACAGAAAAAGTACATAAAATCCAATTTGAAAACATGTTAACAACTAAGATAAAATGTTTTAGAGTCTAAAATTATTTGAATTCCATTAATATCATTCAATGTAATATAATCCTCAGGTCCCTGAACAGAACACAAACTAGGAAATATTCCTCGAACTCTTAATTAAATAAGTTTCTTGTCGAAAAGTAACTTAGTACTAATTTTTTTTTAAGATTTTGGGGCTTCTAGTACTAGTGTCATAAAAAGGTTTTCATAAAAAAAAAACATGTAACTATACAATTACTATACAAATTACTATACAAAAAACTATACAAATTTAATGCAAATATTTATGCAAATCTTATGACCAAAAAAAATTTTATGACCAAATAAACTTTATAAAAATCTTATGACCAAATCTAATGCAAAGTGATTGCTTTTTAAAGGTACGTGAGAGGACTAGGTTGAACTCGGTTAAGCGATTTAACCATTATAATCTAATTCGTAATCTTTCATGGCATCGATAACTAACAATTAATTAGAAATTAAAAAAAAAAAAATGTATAAGATGAATTTAGTAACGTTGGTTAAGTAACGTACAATAATTTAAGGTAAAACCCATCAAAAAATTAATACCTATTGTAAAAATTTGCAGAAATTATAAATTACCTGAGGATGGCTAATAAGAGACCAGAAAAATATGCAAAAATGGATGATGAGGTAATGGTTATTTTAACTCAACATTATGAATCAGGTATGATATCTACCTTAATGGAAGACAAAGTCAAAGCAGCAGCTGCTGAAACAAACCTTCCGATAGAAAAAGTAAAGATAAATAATATTTTTTCCAATTGAAAACATTTAAAGGACAACAAACTAAAGTTTTTCACACCATATTATATCTCGCACCATGTAATGTACTTTTAAAAGAAATGGATTGGTAATCAAAATGCCAAAGTAGGAAAAAAGAGGAAACAGTTTGAGAATGTTTCCTGCGAAGAAGAACAAAGTTACAAAAAAAAGGCTGGAGACAGACGGCTTACTGCACAGAACATGTTTTACAGCCAATTGTCTAGAGAAGGTAATATTTTAATTTATTGTGTATAGTTTGTGATGACTTACTGCTTCTAAATTACTTTTCACTATAACTACCGACTTAATCTACATTTTCACAAATATTGTTTATTAAGGTAGGTTAAACGGTCTTGGGAATTCTAGGAGAAACACATTGGTTTCCAATGAATGGAAAAAGTTGAGCCCATCAAAGAAAGAAAGCCTCAAAGAAGAAGCGAAACGAATTAATGAAGTCGACGTCAGAAATGTCAGAAAGTGAAAAAAAACACCTGTTAAAGAAGCACAAAAAGAGACTTCTAAATGAAGTCAGTTTTATCTTCAATTGGTTTTTTTTATTTTTGAAAAATTTAAAGTTTTTATAGTTAAAGTTTATAATCATTAGTTGATTTTAAAACTATTGTTTACATAAGTTTTTTTTTTTTCATTTAGATATCTGTTCTTGAACAACTTGGCGTTGAAAGTGCTAACATATTAGTTGATGAGAACAATGAGATTTCTTATTATGGGTCTAAACGAGGAATAGAATGCCTGAACAGCAACATCAAAATCGATATTGAGATTAGGAAGTTCTTTGGTTAGTTTTACAAAAATTAATGAAGTCATATTATTCTAATATCGCAAATTTCATCAGCCTTCTTATTAGTTTTTTTTTTTTTATATCATGTTAGAGATTAAAAAAAAGGAGCCATCCTATTCTTATCAAAATTTGCCGGACCTGTTCAACAAATCGTATGGTATAGTATAATTGTTTATTTTTAAGATATTATACATCGACTTTGTGGCATGTAATTAATCAAATTTGATTTAGAAGTAAATTTTTGTGAACGTGCCACATTTCTAAATAAACTTTACCTTGCTTTCAGCTAAGCAATCATATGCAAAACTGCAAAGGTTCCTTATTTAAAAGGAAACTTTATTATTCAAGGGATGCCAGAGGATATCGAGTGGAGAAAAAAAGATGGCAGCATCAAAAAGCCGTGCGATTACGGAAAGAAACAAATAAATATAATCATGAAGATAAAAGAACAAATAACTTTTACTGTTAATGAAAAATTACATATTATTTATTGTTCAAGGAAGTTTTACTTGCATTTAATGAGGCTCAAAAGAAATATTACATTTTAAAAGCATTACTAGAGTATTATAAAGTAAGTTATACACAAATATTTACATATTGAACAACAGAAAACAATAATTACTCTCTAATAATTACTACAAAAGTTATAATCTGATTCAGAGTCAGAAGATTCTGAGTTCAAAAGTTTCAGTGACTCTTCACTATCAGATTTGTTAGACTCGTTAGGTAAAATGACGTTAGATTGATGCTGCCAAGATATTTACACTGTGGAGCACTAAGAGCAATAGGGACACATTTTTATCAGTGTCAATTTCTTGTTCCACTTGCATTAATTGGTTTTTTAATAATGCCGATAAACTTTTAGAGAATGATAGTACTTCACACTTTTGCGTAAGTACAGAAAGTAATTCTAATTTTGAATCCAAAAGACTTTGACACTCAGTTTGAAGCAAAGACTGTTCTTCTTCACATTGCAATAAAAGTTCTTTTGATTCAATAATACGACTTTTTAACGGGTGATGACAAAAAAATGAGACTACGTTCAATTTAAATTTGCATGTACTAATACCATTAGCTGTATATATATTTTGCATGTATTTTATTGCAAATTTATTCTAGTTTTAAATAAAAAAAAAAAGTAATTAAAATTTAACGATTTAAAATGAAAATAAACAAATCTAAGCAAGAGCTTCTCCGTGAACGTGTGTATGGATTTTACATGGACAATAAGCAAAATGGTAAATATTACACTTATTGTCATTTTAAAGCAGAAAAAATACCAAAAGCAACCATATACCGTATAATTCAACGCGCAGAAAATGGAATCGGAACTCAAAGAGTTAAAGGAAGTGGTCGAGTCGCAAAAAAAATGACGAAAAAGAACATTACTAAGCTGAAGACCATGTTTGACCACAAGGATGGCGTCTCACAAAGACAAGCAGCTAGAAAATTTGTGTGCGATCAGTCCTTTATATGCAAAACATTGAAGAAACACACAGATATTAAATGCAAAAAAAAAACAAAGATTCCATTAAGAACAGAGTCACAAAAACGTAAAATAAGAACCAGATGCAGACGATTATACGAAAAATATAAAAATCACGATTGGATAATTGATGATGAATCTTATTTCACTTTGAAGCATAGCACCATTAACGGAAGCCAAAATTTCTACTCAAGTAACACTGCTTTGACACCGCCAAGCGTAAAATATGATCCAGTTAAAAAATATGAGCAAAAAGTGTTGGTCTGGATTTGCGTTTCGGCTAAAGGTATTTCTATACCTTTTTTTGTACCTTCTAAGCAATCAATCAAGCAAGAATTATACCTGAGCGAGTGCATCAAAAAAAGACTTGTTCCTTTCATCAAAGCAAATCATCTAGACAACAATTACATATTCTGGCCTGACCTAGCAACATCACATTACGCAAAAACTGTAGTGCAGTATTTCAGACAAAATAACATCAATTTTGTTGAAAAGGAAGACAACCCTCCCAACGTCCCTGAATGCAGGCCTATTGAGGACTTTTGGTCTCAATTGAAAGGAGAAGTATACAAGAACACCTGGCAAGCAGAAACTATTGATCAACTTTGCAATAGAATAAAGTATTGTTTGAATAAGATTGACTTTACTGCCATACAACGCCTTATGGGATCGGTAAAAGGTCGAATCGATAATATTCGTAGAAATGGAGTAATAGAAGATAATTAAATATATGTTTTGAAAGCTCGAAAAATTCTCTACTTAATGCATTTTTAATTTTAAAAAAATCATTTAAAATAAAGGAGTTATGGGCTTTTAAACGCAGTCTCATTTTTTTGTCATCACCCGTTACATCAAAAGAGATTTGTTGAGATAACGTTCTAGTTGCAAATTTATGTAATATTTTTGAGTTTGGATCCTTTACACTTTCAAAAGTTAATGGTTCCAGAGGAAGGTCAACATGCTCTTTAACAAGAGACAACTGTGCATTATACTTTGATAACTCTATCTTCATTTTTGTTTTGTTTGCTGGTTTACAAGCTGTTCCAGTCGAATAGCTTGCTTCTGTCTAGCTACATGACAAAGCAAATAAAAATGCATAAAAAATGATTTACTATATGAAAAGTTAGTTTTTTGTATAATTAGTTTTAGGTAAAACCAATCATAGATCATTTTTACAACTTCATTAAGTTATCTAAACTTCTAATGTGTTTTAAAACTAAACTTTGTAAATAATTATTAAAAAAGTATTTCTTTACTAGAGTATCTGTCTTTTAACATTAACTTGAGGTGGCGTTCCATTGATAATGAATGCAGCTTCATGAGAATAGAATCTCTTCTTACTTCTTCAACAACTTTCAAATATAAAAGTGGGACTTGAGTTTTTCCATCTTTCCTTGACATTATTTTTTTTTTTAAATTTTTGAAAGTCTCTCATCCAACCTAAAAATATCAATAATTTTCACTCGACAGAAACTGAAATTAAACAAAACTAAGTTTTAGTAAAAACAACCAAAAAAAAAGTATAAATTTGGGAAATTATAACTTTACTGGAGATTATTGATGAATTAAGGAGGATTATTCTTTACATGTATTTAAAGAAAAAAACAAAAAAACATTACACTGTAAAACTGTCAAAAAAACGTTATCAAAACTATTAAATAGTATCTTCATTGACATTAAAAGATATGAAGCATGATCATGTTTTTTAACCATTTAAATCACAAATATTGTCATGAAAAATACAATTTTAAAAATATTTTTAAATAGTTTTACATTAAAACTCAACAAATGACTAACTACCACCTTAATTGAAAGTGATTCCATAACAGACAAGCATAGTCAACTTCCCAGGAAGACGTTGTGTAACATGATACTAAAGATATATCTTATACACTATATTATACACTTATATATTAAAAAGTTATTTGACTTTATTAAAAAAAACTTTAATAAAAGATCAAGGTACCTTTTTTTGCCCCTAAAAGTTCAATCTGCTCTCTTTTCCATTCCTCTACAAGCGAATCAGTGACAATAATTTCAGCTGTCAAGAGAAAAAATGTTATGAATAAATTTACAATTCAGCCAACCACTCGTTTTGCATCCAACTTAACTCATTTCTATAATAATTAGATAGTATGTGTTGATTTCAAAAGCATATATAAAAATCAATTTAACTATTCTAATCTACAAAATAATTTAAAATAAAACTTACATGGTACTTGCCCAGTCAACTCTTGCAGTTCTGCTAAAGATTTTTCTTTTAAATTTTTTGTCTTTTTTAAATTATATTCCTGAAATAATACCTGCCTGAAAGAAAAAAACTATTGTAAAAAAACAAAACAAAACAAAACATTTACTGATCTTTAATAGAGATTTTATTATAAAAAGTCAATCTTAACAAAACAAAAAAAAAAGAAGCATAAACAATACCTTGATTTCGACTCACTCATTGTGCATAATGTAATAAGGCTTCTGTTAGTAAATCAGTTCTTCTGCTGGCTGTCATTTCTTTTGTCATGTAACAAAACTTTCTTAAATATGACCACAATCTCTCTATACCTTCTTCATCTGTTAAACCAAATCCCTTAACACGCCGAAGATCATTTCTCTTACTGCTATTAGTATTTGAACAACAAAATTTTACTTTTTTTTTTCATGGTTTAAAAAGACCAATAAAAGTTATTATAATTGAAATTGTAACAACCTGACATTTAGAGATATGAACATATGCATGAAAAATGGGTATACCAAATTGAACTCTGTCTAAACAACTGCCAAGGTTGTAACAGTTTTTATTCTAAAATTTGAAAAAACTAAACTACATAACATTAATGTTAATACATTACAGTATTAAATATATATTTGGGCAATCTTTTAATACATCCAGTAAATGATTTTATAAAATAAAAAAAAAGCAGTTGTTTTTTTTTATATTAATAAAATATTTTATTTCGCTTTATGCATCATATGTAGAAGTTTCTTCAACAAAAGAAAACTTGTAATTTAAGTTTTAATTTTATCATAAAGCAAAACAATATTTCCTTATTTATAAAAAATACAGACAGAAGCTTAACAAAATATATTACCTGAAGGTGGTTATGAAGAATGCAAGCTATACCATACATGCATTTGATTTCAATATTAGTTGAGCCAACATATGGTTCAATCATCAGCTTTAACTAATAAACAGCATATGATATCCTAAAACATTAAAAAAAAAAAAAATAAATAAATAAAGTTCAATTTTATGAATAGCTAATATAAAAAATAAGCTTGCCATTTCACCATGCTTCAAATAAACAAATCCTTTCGGAAAGCCATGTCTACAAATTCTACCAAAAACACCTTTCTCATCATACTTTTCATTTCTTCCTTTTGATCTTATGTTTTCAATTATTTCTCCAGCTCTGTATTGACTACAATTCTACAAAATGTATATAAATATATAGTATTAAGATAATATTTATTGCTTTATAGTTTGATACATTATTAAGATATTTTACTAAAGTATAGATTGTCAGACTTCTTAATCTCTGTTGAATGTGCTTCAATAAAGTGTTGAATGTGCTTCAATATCTACATCATCTTGATCAGCAAACAACAGTGATTTATATTTAGGATTAAAAAAACTGGAGCCAGCAGTTTTCTTCCGCACAAATCTAAAGTATATATAGTATTATAGTATCATCCTCTTTAAATTTACGTTTTAAAGAACTTGTTATTGAAGGCTGAGAACATCTTTCTGAGGAACCACTTTTCTCGGCTTGGAAGTCTGTCTCGTTATCACTTAGGATATTGCTTATAGATAAAACATTTGAGTTTAAACTATTTTTTTGAGTTGAAGCTAAAGCTGGGCTTAACAAACTAAAAATTTTTTTTGCTTTTGATATTCCAGGTCCTCTTATTTTGATTGTTTTTTTAAAGCTGTGAAATTGTTTACTAGGCGCCATTTTGTTTTTCGCAAATGCATTCCGAAATTTTGAATTTTTAGAGAAATCAGCGCTAGTTTAGAATTAGTGTAAAAACCCATTAATCTAAATCATCGGATGAGAAAAAGCATCATCTGGCGTGGATACAACCCACTTTCTAAAATTTAGAATAATAGATACAACCCATTTAGAAGATGCGGAACGGGTGTTTGCGTTTATATGAATAAACAAACTAGCCCGGATCGCTATCCGGGCCAGCTCGTTCATTCATATAAACGCAAAATTTTTCGAAGCCAGTTTTGGCCTCTCAAGAAGGCGGCGGATACAACGAACGGCTATATGAAAATTAAGAAACTAATGATAATCAAATTTTATATCTTAAGCTCAAATATTGATAAGTTTCAAATAAAAATCTATTTTTTTGTTTAGCATAAGATTTTTTTCCATAAAAATAACGGAATATTACATAATTACATAAACTTCAAGTATAAATATTTTTTTATTTAACAAAACATATTCTTACAATAGCTTGTTGTATGTTAACTTTCTGCTTTTCGTTTTTTAGAATAAATATGAGCCCATAATTATGAAAGTGGTCTAAGTCATATTTCTTATTTCGAGATATTTAATGATTCGCATTTGAATAAATTAAAAATTCCGTATAACGTTGTAATTACAACTACTTTTTAAAGGTTCATTTTTGACGATATCGTAAAAATTACATTGAATATATTTAGTTTAAAATCATGTCGTGTGAAATAAGTGATAAATTCATTTTTTTTTTAATTTTGACTTAGACCACTTTCATAATTATGGGCACATATGATAAAATACAGATTCTCAGTAAAACTAAGTAGGAGTTTTAATTTTAGTTTGTTTCAATTTAGTTTGTTTAATAGTAGTGAAGAAAAAGTATTTGTTTACTTGTGCAGAAATCTCAAATTTAAAATAATTAGCATTTGCAATATAACTTATGTACCTTTTAGTTCTTAACTACCCAATGCTTGTGCTAGAAGCAGGGGCCTGTACAGGAATTTTTTTGGATAAGTCGCAATTTTAACCCCTTCCCAAAAATGTTAAATTTTAGCATCCCCCCCCTTCCTCATTGAGAAACGCATATATGAGGTAAGACGGCTTAGTGTATGTACAAACGTAAGTCCGAATTTAATTTTTAGTTTTTAAAACCCTTACTTTCTTTTTATATTGTTCAAAATGCAAGTAATTAAAAAGATACACAGCTTTGTATAAAACAATTGGGGATTTCCATTGATATATTTTAATATATGCTTGTTGTTAACTGTAGTCTTCTCCTCCTGATGATAAATATCAAAAGAATTTGACTAAAACTTTACTAAGGGTGTAATTGAAATGGAAGTCCGGAATTTGTTCTCTAAGAAATAATAACTTTTATTTTTTTTAAATTAACAAAAGAAAATATTTAAAAAATGAAGTACTTTATAACTTAATAAAAAAGGTATGTCCATTCAAGTTTTTTATTAATTTGTTTAAGTCAAAAATTAAAACAACCTCCGTTTAATATATAAATCGTTTTTTAATAAACTTTAGACCGTTCTCGATTTGAAAAGCGCTATAATAAAATACCAAATCGTAAATCTAACTGTTATCCCGGATTAATAACTTCTTACCATCCGTTCGAACAATTAACCTTGTATAGTTTGCTTAATTATTGCTTTAGTTTGCTATAATTATTCGCTCTGTTTGCTTTTATCTACCGACGCATCATATTTATTCAAAATATTGAAGTTGTGAAAAAATATATAAAGATACATATTTTGGGTATGTCCAGCGACGTAGCAGACATCCCCTAGACACGCCCTGAGAAGGTTAGTAGCACAACTGCATGTTGCGTTATTGAAAATATAAAATTTGTCAAAATTGTAGGTAGACACCACTGCCGCTTACCATTCAGTTGTGTTATCAACCTTCTAGCACACTGTATTGGGTAACTAAGAACTAAAAGGTACATAAGTTATACATAAATATTAATTTAATCGTAAATTGCACATAAAAAAATTATATCGAATATTTTGAACTTTAACATTTAAATTAACAATTTCTTTAATTGTCTAATTTTTTAAAAATCATTTCATTTCTATAAACTTTTTAAAAATTTGTTTCATTGTCTTGTTTTTCTTTCAAAACTGTTTAATTATTTTCTTTCATATTGCAATAGTCTTATTAGATGTACATCGGTTCACCGCTAAGAGCTCTGATCGCCGCCATCTTGGAAGGCCAATTTTTGCTTCAATATTTTTTCGAAAACAACAATAGAATACGCTATCTAGTTATATTTTGAGATCAGTGGTTTAAAATATACTAAATTATAGTAAGAGTAAAACACTTACTTTAAATGAGCTTTAACTCCACTGGTGCTACCTTGAGACAGCTTAATCACTTTTTTGCACTTATTGCACTCAGCAAATCCTGATTTTCTGCCAGAGCCAGAGATGTTATCCTCTTCTCTGTCTAGCTTGGTAAAATAATTCCAAAGAGACATTGTTTCTTGAAGATGGTTTGATTCGGTAGTGATTTTGGTATACTAATCAGATCACTGAAGAACTTTGAGGTTGTTAGTCTTTCTTGACTTTTGTCAAGCTTATATAGGAGACTAATATATAAAAATAAATTAAAATTTTGTGCCAACACTGACATGCATGTCACATGTTATTGTATGTAAAGGTTAAATTTTGTTATGAGGATTACAGTTCTTATGAAAAAAAAAGAAGGTAAATAGTATTGTTTGTAAATATATATTTTGTTTACTTTGAATCTTTTAAAATTTTATGGCGTTATTTTTAAAATTTTTGTTTGCACACATTGTTTGCATATATGCTTTTTTGATATGTATGTATATGTTGAAAGAAGTGCCTTATAGTTGTTTTATCAATATGTTTTTACAACAATGTAAAGTGTTTTTTTATTGTTCGTGTATGTGTTAATATGTGTTATATAATTGTTTTAAAATTGTGTTGAAATATGTATATAAGGTATATATATAACCTTATATACTTATTTAAACACATTTATTGTGTTTATAGTTGGTACATGTGTTTACATTATGCTGTTTCTGTGTTTTCAAAGTGCTGTCACTTGGTAAACGTGTAGAGCAAGATTTGTCAACTTTGCCTGCCAAGTGATGTACTTTTAACAGAGGGTTATACGATAGTTTTTAGTGTCAAACTATTACTGCTTTAGGTCTTGCTGTTTTCAAGCCTTTATTGTTAAAGATTATTCTAAAAATACCTAATGTATTTTAATAACATTTTGTGTAATGTTGTTACTTATGTTTTGTTATATATGAATATTATCTTACTTAAGTTATATTATATACATATATTAACTTATGGTGTGTATTGTTGCTCTGATGTTTTTTTGTTATCTTTTGAGTTAATAGACATTTGGCTTAACTTCATGTTTGTGTCTGTTATTAAAAATGTTAAATAGGTAACTTTGTTAAAAATCACTGCTTTTAATCATTTACTAAAAGCCAATACAAATTATTTTGCTATATATACAATTTGTTTTATCTCAATTTGATTTTTGTCTTTAGCGCTGTTTACTACATGATTTTGCTATAAATATTCTGGAATCATGATGTTCCAGCATAAATTGCTATAATCGCTATCAGTCTCCCTTCACATAATGAAGTTGCAGTTGTATTTGTTGGTGTACTACCTGTTTCCAGGGAAGATGTTATTTACCCAAGAGGTCATCCTCTTAAAACTCTATCAAGTATGTCTGCCAACTTAGATCCTATGGTTTATCCTCTATTTTTTCCAAGGGGTGATGCTGGTTGGCATAATCAATTGGTTCACAACCCTGAACGTGCTACATTGGTTAGAAATCATGTTACATTTTCTCAGTATTACAATATAAACTTTCAGTTAGACAATTTTTTTCTTCACTCTTTTATGGCAAAAAACTGTTTCAACAATATGCTATTGATGCGTATGTTAAAATCAAAGGCCAGCACCTTGCTTTAATCAGAAATAACCAAAACAAACTGAGAAGCAACCAGTATAATGTCTTACATGAGCATGTAAAGAATTAAATGCAATTGATAGGTTGTTAAAAGATATTTGCAACAACAACTTTCCTTTCTGAGGAAAAATCATTCTTTTTGGTGGTGACTTTACGCAAATTCTGCCTGTTGTGAAAAGAGGACAACCAGCTGAGATAGTAGGATTGTGTATAAAATGTTTTTTGCATTGGCAATGTGTGCAGAAGTTTGCATGAACTGAAAATATGAGAGTACAAGATGGGGAAGGTGAATTTTCCCAATGGCTACTAAAACTTGGGAATGGAACAATACCTGTCAAAGAGGAGGATCCTTAAAAAAGATGCATTAAAATACCAAATCAGTGCATTATTAGAGAAAATAAATCGATTGTTGAAAAGATTTTTGGAGATGCTGATCAAAATGATTATTCTAAATGCGTGATTTTAATACCAACTAATGTTGATTCATTATCAATGAAGAAGTGCTTGAATGTCTGCCGGGTAAGGTCAAAATTTATGTAAGTGCTGATCAAATTGATACTGATGACCTTAATGAAAGAAATGACTTTCCTTTTGAGTGTTTGAACAGCTTAACTCCATCAGGTATGCCACATTGTTTAAAATTGAAAATTGGTTGTGTAATAATGCTACTTAGACATTTAGATCTCAAAGCTGGGTTATGCAATGGTACTCGAATAAAAGTTTGTGCTCTTCAAAATAATTATATTGATGCAGAGGTTTTGACAGGTGTTTCTGGTGGTAAACAGGTTTTTGTTCCTCAAATTCAGTTGGCTCCATCAGGTTCTAATTTACCTTTTGTTCTGAAAAGTTGTCAGTTTCCTGTCAGATTGGCTTATTCAATGACAATTAATAAAAGTCAAGGTCAAACATTTAATAGAGTTGGAGTATATCTCAAAAAAAACCATTTTTCTCTCATAGTCAAGAATGTTCAAGAATGAGAGCATTTAATAGTTTGTTTTTTTTTAAATTAATAAACATCTCATTCAAGGTGTGGTAGATGAAAAGTATTACACAAATAATGTTATATTTTTTAATGTTCTTAATTTATAGTCTTAAGATTTTTATTTTGAAAATTTACTGTTTGTAAGTTGTTAGCACATTTTGTTTGTATAAATTTATTTATTATTTTAATATATATATATATTTTTTTATAGTTTTTGATAAATATATCTGTCATTTAATATTGTTATAAAATGTGTTTATATGTGTTATATAAAACCATATTCGTTTATAGTTGTATATATGTTTAAATTATATTGTTTCCATATTTTCAAAGTGGTGTGACTTGGGATTATGTTGAGCAAGATTGATAACCTTGCCAGCCAAGCGATGTTTCTGTACTAATTATATTAAGATATATATGTGTGTGTATATATATATATATATATATATATATATATATATATATATATATATATATATATACGAGGTGTGTTCAAAAAATACCCGGAATTTTCGTTTTTTCGAAAAAGTATTTATTTATTCGTCTACATTAATGTTGTCTCCTTCAAAGTAGTCCCCATTAGATACTATGCACTTGTGCCAGCGCTTCTGCCAATCCTTGAAGCACTTCTCAAACTCGATCTTTGGGATAGCCTTTAGTTCACTCAGCGATGCGCTTTTAACGTCATCTATGCTTATGAAACGACGGCCTTTTAAGTTTTTCTTCATTTTTGGGAATAAGAAAAAGTCACACGGAGCCATATCTGGTGAATATGGAGGTTGGGGCATGACCATGGTATTGTTTTTGGCCAAAAAATTACGAACAAGCAACGACGAGTGAGCAGGTGCATTATCGTGGTGCAAAAGCCATGAATTGTTTTGCCATAAATCGGGGCGTTTTTTTCGGATTGCTTCACGTAAACGTCGCATAACTTCAAGGTAATACTCCTTATTAACCGTACGACCTTGTGGTAAGAACTCATGATGAACTACGCCATTATAATCGAAGAAAACATTAAGCAAAACCTTAACATTTGATCGAACTTGACGTGCTTTTTTCGGTCTTGGTGATTCAGGGTGCTTCCATTGTGACGATTGTACTTTGGTTTCGACGTCATAAACGTACACCCATGTTTTATCACCAGTTATGACCCTTTCAAGCAAACTTGGATCGTCATTGACGTCATTTAGTAGCTCCTGAGCGATGTTCATGCGATTGTTTTTTTGGTCGAAATTCAGCAGTTTTGGAATGAATTTTGCTGCCACTCGTTTCATGCCCAAAACATTTGAAAAAATGTTATGACATGAGCCAACTTCATCAGCAACTTCTCTTATTGTGATTCGGCGATCATTCATAACCATTTTTTCCACTTTTTTCACGTTTTCATCGATTATTGACGTGCTGGATCGACCGGAGCGTTTTTCATCTTCAACGTCTTCGCGGCCATCTTGGAAACGCTTAAACCACTCGTAAACACTTGTTTTTTTTTCATAGCAGACTCACCATAGGCTTTTTGTAACATTTCACACACTTTGTTACACTTTATTTCATTTTTAACGCAAAATTTAATACAAATTCTTTGACTCTTCAATTCTTCCATTTTTTAAACAAGCAAAAATCGCCGAGCTCATAAAAACACGTCGAACCTTAGCGACTACTACAGCCAAAGTAAACAATGAATATAGCTGAGCTTTTTATCATACTTTAGGGGCATGTATACCAACACAAAAAAAAAAAATGCTGACAATCGGACTCTTTAAACCCGGGAAAATTAAAAATTCCGGGTATTTTTTGAACACACCTCGTATATATATATATATATATTAGCTATGTTAATCCTTTTGTACTTCGAAATAGATTTTATAGTTAAATTTTCGATAAATGTTTATATTAACTGCCATGTCAAAATAGGTTACTATAAATAGGTAAATCGATTTTCGGTTTTTATGTGGTGTTTTTTTTTTTGGTTTTTTTTTTTTTTTTGTTATGGTATTATAATTCCTTTTTTTTTTCTTTAAGATTTTCGATTGACGCATTTATATGATTTATAAAAAAAAACCTGATTACCTTTTATTGTAAATTTTTGTCAGTTAAAATGATATAAATATATGCAATTAGTTCAATTTTTAAAAATCTTCTCTATTTTACTCCTAATTATTTGTTGTACGTAACTTTAGGGATCTTTGGGTTATAATTGTAGTTTTGCGCATTTGTCAAATATCGAGTTACTTAAATTTTATAAGGTGTTAAACTAATTAATTATCTTAGTTTGCATTTGCAACACTTTTGAGTAAAGAAAAAATTGTTGTATATATTAAAAAGAAAAAATTGTTATACATGTAAATCATTGTTTTACATTTTATTATTCTGGTAGAAGGTCTTCATCAAAAACTTTATAACTCTTAATAAAGATAAATCTATTCTCCTTACCACCATTAAGGGAAAAACGGGGAAGGGAGGTCCTTTATTAGTGTCAAATTATTAAAGAGAATTAAATTTCGAGTAACAAAAGGAATTTTTAATAAATGGTAGCAAATAACCGTTTACTAAAAATTATTGAAACAAAGAGGCCATATATAAAAATGGTCAGATAAGTGCCATAAATAGCAATAGTCAAATGGTCAGATATTTTGAATAAATTTATTTAGTTGTGTGCATTTAACGTTTTAAAGACAATTTCCTTTGTTAAAGAAATATGTATCAAGGGGATGCCTAAGAATTATCAATTCATGTAAAATTTACGTTCGCTTTATATTAATCTTATTAATTAAAGTTCACGTTATAAAAATAACACGAATTTAGCTTTACTTTTTCGTCAATTTAAAGCATGAGGAAGTAATATTATTTTGTGTCAGTAACTAAAAACGTATTGTTTTGAACTTAGTAATGTCGAGGAAAATGGTTCTGCCTTACACTGATATGACCTATTTCAGTTGTAAATTACTCAAATGTTAAATAATTGGTAAATTATTTTACCTCAGCATATTTTTTAATTTGAAGGCGTTTTTCTAAAAGGGTAATAGTTATGGTTTTGCAACTTTAAATTGTGGAAAACAGCCACTATAAATTAACAGACCGACCATAACCCGTATTACGGGTTGCTTTTTTGCTAGTATATATTACTATACTAATGATTTAAGCACCATTTACGCATTATAACACTTTCAACACTATTTCAACTTAACATAACGGTAAACATAACGCCAAAATTTTCGTTTACCGTTATGTAACCGTTATTTTTGCGTTATGTTTTTTGCTGTGTATATTACCATCGTCATGCTAAACTGTTGAAAGTTGGTTCTTAGGATTAAATATTTCATCTGATGGATGACGAGTAATCCTAAAACCATCTGGATTCGTTAACTTGGATTCGTTACTCCATAATACTTTTGACCACTTTTGTTGAGTTCAATTTAAATCTTCTTTTCCAGACTTTATTTGGGCTTTTTTGTTCTTGACCGAAACCAATGGTTTTTTTGCTGGTTGTCGGCAAACAATTTTGCTAGCCAAAATGGTTCTTTTGTTATTTTAACGAAACACTTCACATTGTCATTCTTTGTAATTCATTGTAGTTTCTGTATTCAATTCAACTGTATTCTACTTTGGATTATCTCGAAATAAATTTACCAACAATCTATCTTTTGTTTCACTCGTTCTTCTTGACCTGCCAGATCGTGGTTTGCTCTTAATTCTTTCCGCTTCACGATATTTTTAAAAATGGCTTTTGGAGATTTAATTCAGTTGAAATTTGACTTATTGAAATAATAGGTAATTCAAAAAACTGTATTTCTTGATATACAGTTGAAACTTTAAATATATGATTTTTTTAAAAATGTTTGTTAGTTATAAGCATGATACTTTAAACTTAATGGTAAATTTTTTAAAATTAATAAAAGGTTTTTTATTGCACTTCCGCCACTTTTAATATGCAAACGGCTTTTTTATACAATTTAAAAAGTTAAACAAATGAATCATTATTAGAAGACAATTTATTGAAATTAACTCCTACGCATTAGGTTTTTAGAAAAACGAATTTTCATAACTGTCACGTTACATATGTGTAAATGAAATGTTAAGATACAGATTCTATCTATTAATTTTTGAACTTACCATAAGTGGTAAATGGCTTTCGGATCAAATATCAGATTTATTAGTTCTCTTTCTCTATCTGGTTTTAAAATTTAAGGGATTGTTACTGACAATCATCGAGTGAATATAAGTGGATTTAGTCTGCTTCATTCCAAATTTGGTAATCAATCAAATTTGTTTATTCATCATCCTGATAGTCCGAACAATAAAATATACTTATTTTCTGATATTATTTACATAGTTAAAAATATCAGAAATAATTTATTGCAGTGTAAAAAATTTGTCTTTCCATCATTCACATACAATACAAAGCACGATTTTAATAATTGTCTAGCTGGTTATAAAAGCAAACTATCCCAGCAAGCACACAACGTTGAAACAACGTTGAAATAACGTTGATCAACGTTATTTTAACGTTGTTTCAACGTTGTGTGCTTGCTGGGATGAAATCTTGAAGTTTTCCAGGGTCAATGTTAGATTGTTCCCTTATTGACTATCATTTCCTCGATATCGTGACTCCTTTTTCTTTCGATTTAGGCCCTGAATGTTAAGGACCAGGTCCGGCTAGTGCTACAGCTGGAGTGGTTGGTACTCTAGCTAGACTAGTAACTAAACAGCCAATCCAAAGCAGGCAGCACCGCACCCATTGCGATCCTCTGCTCTCTGAATATTAGGCGGATCCTTTCACCCAACGTTAGGTCACTCCTTGAAGAAGTGACAGTTTGCTAACTCACGTATCTGTTGAAACTGGCTTCTAAGACCTAACTCTGCTCCTCTTAAACCAGCTTCCGCTTTTTAATGTACTCTTTCAGCATCTTCAAGGTTACTCCTTTGCTCTTCAAGCAATTTGTGCCTATCTCCAATCTCTTCCATATCGATCTCAGTCATCTTACTCTTAATCCTAATTGTTCTTTCCGAAGCTAAATTTTTCTCTTTTATCTTTTCATTCAAGCACTTTTCCACGCTCCTCAGCTTGTTTGAGATTCTATCGAATAGGATTGACTTAGTTCCATCTTCCTTAAATAACTTGGAGACATCTTCCATACTTTTTGCAAATGTCATGCAAATTTTTAAGGCTTGGATCAGCAAGCGATTTAGCCTTCACTTCACCCAACCTTTCTAGGATTTTCGTTGATACTTTTGGACCTTTTTTTCCAACAATCCCTATAATTCCTCTTGTTTGGATAGGGAATTTGCTAAGTTCCGAGCCTTACGTATGAAGACGCCTCCAGTACTCTTTGCGATAGTTATTAATAAATTGGATCAACCATACCTGCTATCTTGCTCGAAGCTTCATAGTATGAAGTTTCAAGTGATAAGTATAAAGTTAAGTTGGCGGCCCAACGTACTTTACAAAATCATTTTCATATCCAATTATGAAAAATACAGATACTGTGTTTTGACGTTGTACAGCTCAATGATATATTAAAAATAACTAGATGTCTAACTTCCGCGTATTTTTTGAAGCAAAAATCGGCCATTATGGGGGGCAAATTTAACAAATCAAAAGCTTCGTATTTGTTTTGTTTTGATAAATAGCGTAAAGATTTTGCCCCCCCATAATGGCCGATTTTTGCTTCACTTTTTCTTATACCGATTTACGGCAGTTAGACATCTAGTTATTCTTAATATATCCAAGGACGTATTAATAGATGGACGTTCAACGCATTGTTATAGATCAAAGGTGCCGCCAATTATCCAAAAACTATGCGTGTTACCGTCAATTTTCTAAATTCATGATACAGATACTCCGACTTCTACCCTTCAAATTTCCGTCGAAAAACCTCCCTCAGTAAACCCATTATAATTATGCATTTACTGAAGCTTATGGTTATAAAAGACAAAAAAATTAATCAAGAATAGTTCACAAATCTGAAAAAGGTTGATTTGAGCAATGAACTTTGCTTAATAAAAATTTAGCTGTGTTTAAACTTTGACGTCTAAAACTAGGCTTTTGCAAAAAGGCTATGTTTGGTTTACTAGAATGGATAGAGTAAAGTGAAACAAATTTTCCTTATTAAATTGAACCTGCTATGATATAGTTTAAAGGTCGAAAGAGATATTTTTAATGCTCTTTTCACCCCACTCTCAGATTATGCTTCCCACTTTAAGGTTCAAATCAGAGACTATTTCTTATTTTTGTCGGAAATGTCGAACTTTTTTGCCTCGCTTTTTTTTTTCTCTTGAATTTGTGATTTTTTTTTTCGTGAACGACCTAGTTAAAAAATTTCTTACTTTCGATACCTAAACTGCATTTTGTCTAAAGGTATTATAACTAAAAGCATCTTAAAGTTCATAAAATACTATTCGTTTCAGGAGTTGGAAAGATATATAAAGTATGTATTTTTAATGAGCATTTTTGTTTAAGCATTTTTAAACTGTCATGTAGAGCTACTTTAAGTTATAATGATCTTATTTTTTTAATTATTACTGTTGTTACTAATAGTAACAACAGAAATAATAAAAATGATAAGACCATACTTTTAGTTGCATATTCTTGAGCCTTCTACAAGTGATGCATAGCCTTATTTTTTACCTTTTCTAAATATTATATCAAAAGAAGTAATTTTATATTCATATTTATTATCTCATTACAGGATAAATAATGAGTCTTCATGAGGAATATTAAAAACATTTACGTAGAAAGTGTGGCTGCATAATAAAGCAGGATAGTCACTATCAAATAAAACCTGTTGTTATCTATAAACAAGCAATTCTTAGCTTTTACAAGCTGGATACAACCTCAGACTATCAAAAAGTTCATCCTGAATATTTATGCAAATCATGTTATATGGTTTTATACAGGTTAGATTTAAAATCAAAAAAAGGCTTTGAAGTTGAGAGGAATGATAAATTCTTCACTTTTTCTGAACACACAAAAACCTGTTATGTATGTAACACACTCACAAGAGTTGGAAGAAATAAAAAAGTACATGCGATAAGTATTCATCAACATTTAAAAGCATTTGCATCAAAACATGGTTTTGACTGTTACAATGAAAATAAGAAAAATTATTTTGTAATAGTTAAAATCAATAGTTATCGCCAATCAAATGGCATGTGGAGACTAATTGTTTTAAATCGTGAAGTGCCATTATCCATTAACATTAACAAATCTCTTCCAGATCAACTAAATCTTCAATCTGCTAATATTATATTCTCCAACATTTCATGCATAAACATCTGTAAATGTAATATTGACTTCCACTATCTTTTTTTCTAATCAAAAATAAATTTTCTGATTTTAAAAATTTCCGAAGCACATCAAATGAGGATGTTGGAATAATTGAAACGAGAGAAGGTAATACAGTTGAAAACTTTAAAGTTATTAGACACAAAGGTTGTTCATTAATATGTTTAGAAGTCTGTTGTGATTTTAGCACCATCTACCATACTAACTTGGCTGTAATGGAACCCAGGTTAAAGAGAAATGTCATCATCTATTACCTTTAATTAGCCATTTTTTAACTGTGTACATTTTCTTACACCAGTATATGTAAAAAATGTAATAAAGACAACTTGCATTCTTCTATATGGAAGTTTAATAGTACATTACAGCAATTTACAGTTTTGAATAATTTCTAAAATCAAAATTAAGAGTTATTACAATATTTTCATAATCTGGGAGTATTTGCAAATATAAATTAGCACCCGTTTAGGCGTTAAGCTCCACAACATGTGAATATAAGCACACCTTTAGTGGCAATGTAACATTTCTTTTCATGCTTTTTAAAATTCGATTCTCTAAGATATTTATTGTAACATTTCAGACAGGTAAATTTAGTTATTAAGCGTTTTTCTGTTTTTTTCAGCATTTTGGTTTCTTCTGCAATCAGCTTCTCTGTAGGAATTGCTGGTGGTATGAGCTCCAATTCAAAATCCTCTGATAACAATTCCGCCAACTCTTCAAGATCTATCTCAATAAAATCATCCACAACTAATTCAATTTGGTTATCAATATTTTCAAGCAAAAAAGAATAATCTTGATTAATAGCAAAGTTTTCTGTCATACTCATTTTATGTATCGATGCTCAGTAAAATACTTTTAAAAATATTTTTATTGGATAGTCGAGACCATTTTTTTCCGACGTCGAAAAAAATAAAAATACTCCCCGGTTTCGCAATTATCACCTATTGTTTCGCTTTTGTTATCTAAACAAAGCGTAACACGCGTATCTTTTTTATGAAACAATGCGTTGAACGTCCATCTATTAATATGTCCTTGATATATCATTGGTACAGCTGAGCTCTTTTTCCGTAAAATTTGCGAAGGCCGACTTTTTTTACGATTAAAATCATTTATTATCCTTGCTTTTTGTAAACAAGCTTCAGAATCAAATAAAGAGCTTTAGAAGGACAAAAAAAAATTTTCATTAAATTTCGGAAGAAAATGTTGTGGGAATTTTTTTTACGTTTATAAATAAGTTAATTACAATAAAAATTTAAAGAGTTTAGCTAAAAATGACTAAATCTCATTTTCATAAACTATATGTTTATTTTAGCTATTTAACACTTACAAATAATACAAATGATACAAATAATAATTTTTTTGATGAAAACAAACAAATATGTTAACTTTATTTTATTAAAATTATTTTGACTTTTTTAATTCAAAGTATTTTATTTTGAAGTTGAAAGTTTTGCTTGTTTTATTAAACATTCCTTCCCAAAATCTTCAGAGTGTTTTTTACAATAATTGTTTTAAAAAATGTTTGCCAAAATGCAGCAAACTTTTTTAACACTTCGAACAAGCAATTGAATTTTACTATTGCAGTTAATAAAAATGTCAATTAATCCTCTCTTGCACAGCAATGGTGAAACTTTATTCACAAGTGTCACTTCAAATATAAAAAAACAATAAATAACAATGTAGACTAAATTGTCAGAAGGTTCTCTTAGTCTTCCCCTGTTTAAAGAACTATCAAAGTTCCATATTTTTGAAACATATCAAAGGTGTCTGTTTCTTCTAAAATTGAATGTAATTCTGGAAGTTTGTAAGCAATAAAACCTGCAATACATAAAAGCCCTTTGTAGTTGCGTCATTGTGTAACTCATTGTACACAATGAATATGTAGTTCAATGACTATATATGGCTCATTGTGCATAATTCATTGTGCACAATTAATTAAGAAATTATATTTAAATTGTAAAAGCGAATGAACGAGAGGATGAAATACATAACGTATATAGAATGTAGTCGTCTTAATATTACACCCTTGTTTGCATTCAATTGGCAACTGAACCTCACAATTTTCACATATTGACATATCAAACACCACATCAAGTTCACAGTTATCACAGTGGTGGTGAGCAGGAGGAAATATTGTAAAACCTGCTTGCTTGTCTAGCAACTTTCCAGTTTTGTCAATTCTAAATTTTTGAATAACATTTTGCACAGTTATCAGATGTGCCACCTGACTCTTGCTGATACTTCCTAAACTGTTTTTCTAGTGCATCTGATTGCATATGTCCTAGCAATACATAAGATACACCGCAATTCAAAAAATACTTGGCACAGCTTGCTAATCTTTTAGAAGTTTTTTGCAATAAGAAATATAGTTCTCTAAGAAATCTATTTGCCATTGACTGAAGTAATACCCTTTCTTCGAATATCATTTAATCTAATACCTTTACTGTTGACAATAAGCCATCACTTGACAACTGTTTCAATAAAAAGTGCAGTATCTTTAGCTTTAGGAATTTTTACACATAATGCTACAACTGTTTCATCACAAAAAACTTTGAGAACTAATCCATAATTTTGTTGTTTAATTGGTTTTGGTTACTAAAATAACTTGCTCGCTTAGAATCTGTTTTATTATTAATAGCATAACTGACAGCATTCTCCAGTTGAGAATATTATTTCCTTTGTTTAAAAAAGAAAATAAATATCTCCAGAATCTTCTAAAGTTATATATATTGAAAACTTAGGTACTGGTCCACCATGCTCATATGATATTAAAGATATATTTTTTTCTTTTTCAACAAAATAAAATTTTTCTTCACAGTTATTTATCATTGACTTCAAATTTTTTACAAATGAATTAAATTGAATATCATCGATTTTTTTGAATTTTTCGAACTCATCAGGTAAACTATTCTTTCATAGCACATTAACCCAGTGACATCTCGTTTTCTAGACACTATTGGAATACAAGACACTGGTATACCTTTAAAGACTTTATTTAATTCTGCATCTTTAGGCTAGTGCTGAGCACAAATTCGCTTATAATCTGTAAACAAAAAGTTTGCATTTGGAAGTTTTTTAATCCGTAACTCGCGATCCTCGGATTCACAGACAAAGACATACCAACTTTATCTTCAACATTTTTTAAAACGCATTCAAACACTGGCTAACCATTTCCTAACTCTAGATACTCCAATATTCACTACACTATCCCATGATAACTTTTTCATCTAAACGAGAAGAACTATTAATTACTATTAGTTAATTAATTCCAGTTATACTATTACAGCTAATTGAAATTTACAATTAAATAATATTTATGCATAATCTATGTACCTTTTAGTTCTTAGTTACCCAATGCAGTGTGCTAGAAGGTTGATAACATGACTGTATGGTAAGCGGCAGTGGTGTCTACTTACAATTTTGACAAATTTTATATTTTCAATTTTTGTAGCAAGATACCAGATATGTACATGCTGCATGAACTATTAGCTGAGTGCTGTGAGTTCACACAACTCAGGAGTTCCTTCTAGGATTATTTAATACATATATGTAATTAATGGATAAAGTATTTAATAAGAATATTAAATACAAAATATTCTTTTTTAATATATGTTATTTTACTTTTATATTATTCTTTGTAATATTCCAGCTCTAAACGATTGAGTTGATTGTTTTTGACTTGTTATTCAAAACGACTTATCAAAGGAATTTTTTGATAATATATATTTTGTATGTTATCAAACATTATTAACATTATGTATGTTATCAAGAAATGTATGATACCTAAATTTACAATAATCCATCTGCATTAAATGTTGGAATGCATTAGTACTTTCTTATCATTTCGAACAAACCAGTTTTTTAAAATTCAAAGACAGAGGAGGTTTCATTAAACCAATCAAAAATATTTTTATAATATATGATATGATATAATTATATATATATAACTCTAGAAGGAACCTCTGAGTTGTGTGTAATCACAGCGCTCAGGTAATAGTTCATGCAGCATTTATAATTTTGTAGTGCCTATCTGATAAACTAATGCCTAAAAAATATTTTATCTTAAAAAAAAAAAAAAACCAGCTGCCTACCATGGTGTTGTATTATTAACCATCTAGCACACAGCATTGGGTAGTTAAGAACTAAAAGGTACATAAATTATATAACAAATGCTAACTACCATGGTGTGACCTAAAAAATTGGGGAAAATAACTTAGCTATTTTAACTAGATATCTAGTTAGTTAAAAAAACTTAATTTTTTTTTCAAAATGTTTATTTTACATATAAGAAATTTGTCATTTCTTAAATTAGGACTTTCTTAAAACATAGGACTTTGTTAGGTCACACCACTGTATTTGAAATTTGAGATTTCTGCACAACCAAACAAATACTTTTTCTTCACTATCATTAAACAAACTAAATTTTAGCAAATAAAATTAAAACTTGTACTTAGTTTTAATGAGAATTTTTATTTTATTATTTTTATTCTAAAAAACGAAAAACAGAAATTTAATATAGAACAACTTATTGTAAGAATATGTTTTGTTAAATAAAAAAGTATTTATATTTGAAACTTATGTAAATATGTAATATTCCGTTATTTTTATGAAAAAAATCTTATGTTAAACAAAAAAACTAGATTTTTATTAGAAACTTATATATTTATCAATATTTGAGCTTAAGAAATAAAACTTGATTATCATCAATTTCTTAATTTTCATATCACCATTCGTTAAATCCGCCGCCATCTTTAGAGGCCAAAATTGGCTTCAAAAAATTTTCTGTAAACGCTATCCAGTTATATTTTGAGATCAGTGATGTCAACATTTGAGCGGTAGTATGTCTGAGCGAAGTAGTAAATACAATGCCATGTCCTAGTGCTTCTTACTTTAATCATAAGTTACATACATAATAGTATTTTTATAGCCATAGGCAGCTTTCTCAATTTAACGACTATATATGAGTTAATTAAAGTAGGTAGATTTTGCAAACTCACTAGTTTTAACTATATTATTAAAAGGAGCGCTATTTGTAGCACCCTAATTTATCGCAGATATAAAAAGATTGTTGTCTAAAATAAAGAAATATAACTACATTTAGTTTTGATAAACACAAAGAACTCTAATTTTAACATTGCAATAAAATACTAAGAAATTTTAAATATTTTGAAAGTCGTATTAGGATCAAAGTTATGTTTTTCTCATGCTTATTATCTTATAATTATTTTGGTTATTAAGATTATATTTTAAGAAAATATGCAAAGGTAGAAAATGAAGGTGAAAGGATTGCCTATGTTTTATAAAAAACTATATAAAGTAGAGAAAGGAGGGATTTGGAAAAAGTAAAAAAGTGCTCAAAGATATTGTATTAGTCATATAGCCAACTGTAAATGTAAGGTAGAATGGTAGAGTTACTTTTTCTTTCAACACAAAAGCTGCACTTTTGTCTATAAGCACAAAACTTTCATTTAGTACAGCAAATATTTTATTCAAGATAAATCTTTAACAATTTTTAGCTTTCTTTAAGATAAATGGTAGTTACTGTACAATGGATAACAAATCAGTAGGTCTTAATGAAGTTGCTCAAAATATTGTTAATGCTGTTGTTCCACCATCGTTTATGAAAGTAAACAAATGTTCTAAGTACATTTACAAGAGAGTAAAAGCAAGAATATTTGAAGATGCAGTGAAGTTGCTTAAAAAAAAACAGTATTGTGCTGACGTAATTTTAACACAAAAACAGAAAGTTCAAGCAATACTCCATAGTGAAATTCTCTTGGCAGAGCAATCTCAAAAAACTTTAAATGTAAGTATTCTTATGCAAGTTTAAATGAATATATATATATATATATATATATATATATATATATATATATATATATATATATATATATATATATATATATATATATATATATATACAGTACTGTGAACAAGTTTTAGCCCACCATAAGTTTATAATTATTTTTGATTTTATCGTAAAAATATAAAGGACTTATGAAGTAAAAAAAAATCAGGTTTATAGACACATATATTATAAACAAAAATATCTAGAAATAATTTGATAAAATATAATACAAAAAGAAAGAACAATTAATACTTCGTATGTCCACCTTTTGCGTTGATCACAGAAGCAAATCTCCTGGGAATTGATTCATATAAAATTGTAATGAAATTTTGTGGAATATTGTCCCACTCTCTTTTTAATATTCGAAAACATTCTTCAACATTTTTGGGGTTATATTCAGCCTTTTTTTTATCCAAATAATCCCAAACATGTTCAATAATATTCAAATCTGGACTTTGAGGAGGCCAGTTCATTACTTCGAGAACTCCCTCCTCACACATCTCCTGTAAATATTTTTTGGCCACTCGGGAACAATGTTTGGGATCATTTTCTTGTTGTAGAATGAAATTATTACCAATTAGTCTCATTCCAGATGGTATTGCATGATATCTTAAAATTTCTTTATACTGTTCTCCTGTCAGTTTGCCATCAATTCTAATTAAATCACCTACTCCAGATGATGAAATACAACCCCAAACATACTGTCGTCTTATATACTGTTGTCTTCTGCTACCGAACAATTCATATTTTGATTCATCTGTGTAAAGTACATGGTTTAATATTCCTTGTGTCCAATTATTATGCTGTTTTGCATATTTAAGTCATTTTTCTTTATTGCCACGATGTAGTAAAGGCTTTCAAACTGCAATACACCCTCTTAACCCAGCTTTTAGCAAATCTTGTCGAATGCAAGATGAGGAAATATTTGTCCCAGTCACAGCCTGAAAGTCTTGGGCTAGTTCACTGGAGGTTTTTTTTTCCAATTTTGCAGAGACACATTTTTAAAATACTTTATGTCATGTTTTGTAAGCTTTGGAGTTCTTCCAATTCGATTTTTATCCTCAAGAGATCCCGTGTTTTTAAATTTTTTTACAATTTCTCTAATGGCTGTCCTTGAATATCTTGTTTTTTGGACAATTTGTCGTTAAGAATAACCTTCTTCATGAAGCACAAAAATTTTTTTACGTTCCAGTAGTGGAATTTTGCCCATTTTATTATTTAAATAACAATAAAAATAATAATACAAAAGAAAAAAAACAAAAAACAAACAACGTAAATTAGAAGTTTCGCTCTTAGATAAACAAAAAATAATATTAAACACACAGTATCTATGAAATATCTTTTTAAACTGTACTATCATCTAATATGAAGCCTTCACAGCAATAAATAAACAAAAATGCAAGAGCAAACTAAAAACAAACGAGCTGATACGGATTGGGTTCAGACAGCATACAATAAAAATAAACATGTTTGATATCTAAATACAAAACTCTATGTAAAATTTTGATGTGTTTAGTATTGTTTGAAGTTAGACATTATTTTATGTAAAAAAATAATCGTAAGCTATTATTCAAAATCTGTTAAAAAAGCATGAGTTTTAATAAGTGGGCTAAAACTTATTCACAGTACTGTATATATATATATATATATATATATATATATATATATATATATATATATATATATATATATATATATATATATATATATATATAAATAATGAAGAAACAATAGCTATGTATGTTACTTAAAGTTTCATGCCTAATGGCAATCATCAGCCATGAAATACCACAATGTCACCAGCCATGAAATACCAAATTATCGACTGATCCAATTTGCATTTCATTTTTACAACAAATTTTGTCACTGATAATTCATTAATTGAAGTTCAATAACAGGAATATTATTTTCCTTTCACCATGTGCAAGAAATATGAAGATTTTGGTTATCGCAATTTCATTTTTCACAGTATATGATTAAATATTTACACCTTTGTATGTCAAAAAATTTATCTAAAGTCATGTTAAAGTCAGAAACTTGTTTAAAACTTCCCCACTTTATGACAGTTTATATGCTTTCTTCATTTACAATTCTGTCACTTCCTCCTTTATCAGAGATAATTCTAATGAGTGGATTAGCTTTCTGCCTTAAATCTTTCACTGAGGCCTATATTTCTCAGAAGTTTGCCTCAAATTATAATCATTTTCTTCAATTTTTCTAAGATAGAGACTATGTTTTAAAACATATCTTAAAGTTGGCAGTTCTGACTCTAAGAACTTGCTTGATGCACCAATTAGTTTCATTAATTTACAGCTAACTTTATCATAAGTTTTCTTAGCCATGTTTTATAATTGTATACTTGCTTCTATAAAATGTGCGCAAGCACTATTATTTATAGCAATAATACCAAAATAAGCCCTTAATAAAATAGTCACTTATTTTGATGAACATAAACGAAAAATTATGGAATAATATGTCCTATATTAATAACTCAGAATTCAACTTATTATTGTTTATGACATGGTCATTTATTGTCCAATTTTGATGTGTCATGGTTCAAGTTATGGTTATTTAGAGATGATCACATTGTTAAAGTTTTCAAATATGTAAAATGATTTATTTTAGATAAAATTAAAAGTCAAAATTACCTGACTAAACATTTAATGTTGAAATGAAGAGGAATGGTTATCAGTATCATATGGTCAAAAACATAAGAAAAATGCCACACACTGTATATACAGCGTTCACCTACAGTTTTTGAAGTATTTGTAATTCACTTCCATATTGTTTGTAAACATCTTTTTTATTCTAAATTTTTACCCCTAACAGTACAAAAAACCTACAGAAACAGAATGTGATTTTAACAATATAATTATTTACTAAAACAGCATTAGAATTTCTAGAATTTCTATCTCTGTCTGTTAGTGAGCCATTAAGCTTTAACTATGTATATATGTATGTATGTATGTATGTATGTATGTATGTATGTATGTATGTATGTATGTATGTATGTATGTATGTATGTATGTATGTATGTATGTATGTATGTATGTATGTATGTATGTATGTATGTATGTATGTATGTATTTCATTGATTATCATGAATTTGGAGAGTATTTAGTGGTGGTAAAGAGGTGATGTTATTATATTCATGTATTAATAAAATAATTTTTGTTTTATAGTGATGATTTGATTTTCTACTAATATTTAATATGTAGAATGTTTTAAGTTATAAAAGAAGTTGTTAAATTAGTTAATAATCCTTTTACAGCCTAAAGTAGGCAATAAAAAGTCTAACTAATAATTAAAAAACAAAAATAAAAGATTCATTTTCAAGAGACTTGGATCAATTTTATGCTGTTATTTATCTGAATGTGCAAGTTCTAATCATGATTTTTCTGGATTGGGAGTTTCTAGTTTCTCAAAGAAAAGGAAATAAAGGTTACATTTATAGTGTTGATGAGATTGATATTCAAGACCATTGTAACAAAAAATGAGAATGGAAAGAAAAAATAATAATAAAACAAAACAAAGAAAATTGTACAAACTTGTGTAATGTAACTGAAGATTTAACCAGTGCTCACTACTAAGTTAGCATTAATGGTGAACTTTGATGAAAGTGATACATTAAATGAGGAAACTCTAGATAAAAGTCTAGTTGTTTTTAAGAAGATAAGCAATTTGTTAAAATCCTCTGTTACATTACACCTAACAAAAGACATTTTTCAAAACAACTGGTTGCTGTTTTGGATCAACTAAAATAACTAATAGAAATTCCATACCTTTTGATTAGTACTGCCTATTCTCTCTGGCATAATATTCAAAAGTTACTGTTGCATTGCTCTGTTTGTTGACCCAGAATGCAACATTATGCTGAGGTTACTGCTGGTCTAAAAAGAAAGTTTCCATGCTAGTTATCCACTGTGATTGAAAGTTTGTGACTGCATTACCAATATGAAAGTTTATATATAATTGACTATTGATGAATCAGAAAAGTGCTTTGAGTTTTTTAAAGTACTTCTAATACTGGTGAAGATAGAGTATAGCTGTCATATGGTCAGGGCCTTTAAAACTACAGCTAGATAGATCTTACTAAATAAAATAGATTACAAGAAAATGTACACAAAATCTTTTGTAACTTGTTTTAACTAGGAAAAGAAATTTATTACTTCTCCTGTAAAAGTCAAGCTGTTGAATTTGCAAGGAACAACTTACTTCAGGTCTTCTGAGAGAAATGTAGAGCAGCAAATTTTTTCTAAATTCTTTTGGATATAACTTACATGTTATTGGTACACCTGAGTTATCTTTCAAACTCTTGGAAATTTTTTACACACTTCAAATGACATTAAAAAAAAATGACAAAGCAACAATTAGTGTTTTTTCAAATGGAAAAGAAAAAATGATTTATTGGCAGAATTTTATGATGTCCTAACTGAAATGTCAGTAGGTAAGATAACTCAGATTTCAATGGGAAATTGAATGTCAGAAATAAGATAGTTCTTAGCTAAATCATTATAAGATTTTAATTTGGCATTTCAAACTCTTCATCTCTTTAAAAATATTACCGGAAAGTTTTCATACTTGTATATCATCTAATTGCTTAAAAAATGAATTATATGTGAGCTTGTATAGTGGGAGTTTGAAATAAAGTTTGCTAAGGGGTTAGTTTAGATTTTAAAAGTTCTTTAGAAATACTTTTCTTATGCAATAATTATGCAAATTATACAAAGGTTTTAGAAAAAAGTCAAACACTATATTTCATATCAATCCATTATCTGAATAGCAACAATTTTCAGAATTTCCATTGAAAAATTTCCTTTATAGTTTTATAGTGTCTATATCACAATTAGATAAATATGAGTTAGATCATTCAGAAATTTGTATTTAAATATTTTTCAAAATTCAAAACAATTATTTTGTAGAGTGGTTTGAATATCAACTACAGTGATACTGATAATAGTGAAAAAGAAGAAGACTTCGCTTCAAAATTGACAGAATCAAAAAAAGACTCAGTTATAACTAATAACTATTTTGAATACTTAAGTCAATATAAAAAGGAGTAAGTTTCTTTACAAAATAATATCTTTAAGATAATATTTTATTCTAAAATTTTGTGTTTATTTTTTATAGGACCATATTTCAAGTTCTAAACACTTACTGTACTATATAACTGATCATTAATTTATGTATTCTTTACTGATATTTTTAAACTATTCTCTACTATGCTTTATTTTAAAATTTGTGTAGTGTTAGAAAAAGTAAAACATGGAGTAAATTTAGATATATATTGCTGTTTAATAATATTTATATTTCTTTTTTTTTTCTAATACTTATATTTCTAGTATTGAATTGTTTAATCGAGTGAAAGGTTTGGAAATGAGAGGAAAAAAGTATAAAGTTTCAAGTGATGGTTCTTGTCCAAAGTGTTGTTACAAAAGAAACATTTTTGTAGTTTTAGATTTGTAAGTATTTTTTATTGAAACTTTAGTTTCTTTTTCTTTTCCTTATCAATAAAAAAAAAAGTTAGAAAAAAAAAAAAAAAATTGAAAATGATTGACTAATGTTTATATATAACACAAACATGACAAATAGTTTAATTCAACGAACAAGCTTATTTTTTTAACACAAGTTCAAACCATAGGTTTATGTACTAACACCAGCTTAGGTAGGAGTTATATAGTTTACGTACCAACCAATTTTGGCCTACTGTATGATTTTTAGCAATATGGTTTATGTGCTTATTCATATGGTTTACTTACCAAATCTTGCAATATTTACAGTTTTATATTCCCCATTTGCAAATGTTTCTGCAACAACCAAAATCTGACATTGTATGTTCTGGTTTTACAGGATTATTCTTATATATTAATTCTAATAATTTTTTTTTTTGTAAAGTATATAATCCTATCAATATAAGTAAACATTGCTAAAAAAGCAAAAACAGCAGTTATGTTTTGGGTATTCAGTTCAGTTTCTTTTTGTTGTTTTTTTAACAAAGAAGACCTCATGCTAGAATACATGATAAAATATCTTTTTCATTTGTATAAAGTTTCATGCTTCATGTTTTGAGGCTAGTTCTTCTTTAACTTTAAAAAATTAAAATGCAAAAAAAAAAAAAAAAAAAAAAAAATGATCAGTACTTTTTTAAACAAATGTCTATGGTGCTGAAAATTAATTCACTTTTTATGGAATGAAAACAGGTGGACAAATTGTAGAGATTCTTTTCTATTACATGTAAGTTTGAGTATTAACTATTTTTTGGCATTGAGGTTTTTTTAAGTACTATTTTAAAAATAAAACATAAGGAATTTTAATATGCATAATAATTAACTGAAATTATTATCTCATATCTTTTTCATAGTCTCTTTCTTTCTGGAGATATGCCAGAAATTTTGCAGTATCTCCTAGCAAAAGGAAAAGCTATCTTGTGGTCAAGTAAAGGAACAATTGATTGTAAGGTATAATGTTGTTTTTGAAATGGTGTAAAATAATTTTGATGAATTTTTTTGAAACAATTTTCAATTTTTTTTTACAGGATCCTCCCACTTTTTTATGCAGTGGGCGTTGTCCTTCTGATGTATCAAAAAGTGGATTCAATATTAATTGGGAAAAAACTGATCTTGAAAAGATTTACTTGTTTTCTGACAGAAATAATGAAAGTAAAGAAAAGCCAGATAGTGATATATTTCAGGTATTTTATACTAAGAAATTATATTTTTACCAAATATCTTCTAAATTTCATTAAGAAAGAATTATGGGATGATTTTTTTATTTAGGAAAAAGACAAAAGTGACTCATCATCAGGTTTCTTAAGCTACTTTTCTTTTTTTACAAAAGTTCTTCAGTTTTGATTTAGTTTAATGAGAATAAATCATTTTAGAACTTTATATGGAGGATGAAGAGTTTCTTGGAGAAGAGGCCTGTCTAAATCAGCAAGAATATTCAGATGAAGAATATGATGAAGGGCTTGTAGATATTAATTACTATAGAAACAAAGTCATGTGGGTGGTACTTGATGAATTTGTTGAAGAGCGTGATAAGTTGTTTGGTAAATAAGTTAAATTAACTTTTTAAATTTTTAAGCTAGTAATTTTTTTTAATGCTAAACTATATTTTTTTAGTTGAAGAAGAAGCTGCTATAAGAACTATGTTAGCCTTAGAGGAGGCACGCACAGATTACATATATGGGGAAATGAGGATTAAGTCATCTAATACAGAAGAAAGTAAAACCTCTATAGAGCTAGAGTCATCTAAAGATTCTAAAGATATTGTAACAACTACAAGTTCAATTGCAGATACTGAAACAAAATTAGTGCCAAATCTTACTTCAAGTTTAACAAATGCTGGTTCAGCAGCATGTGACATTTTAAGACGTGACAACAAATCCAAGATGACCTCTATTAAAACGCCAACTCATATTTTAAAACTACCTTCACTTTATGGTGAAAAAGAAAATGATAACAGACCTGCTTTCACTGCTGCAGATTTTCCTGTTTCAAATGATGGAGCTTGCCCATATTGCAAAGCCACAAATGTTGTGTACATCATTATTCAAGATGATGACCCAAAAGAAGAAGAACTGCCACCTCTTTTAATGAGGCTTCTAAGGGATGGAAATGCTAAAAAAGTAAAGAGAGGTTTGCAGCACTAAGTTCATTAATTTTTTTTAAGTTTAAAAAAATTAATGTTCGGTTTTCTTTCTCTTTTAGTTTCAACAACATCATGTTATCATTATTTGGGTGGAAATGCTTGCTTTGTTTTATCTCAAATCAAATTTTCAGAATCCAGATGTTACTGTTATCAGTTTTTAAAATCAAAGCAGTGTAGTGGCAATAAATTGTTTAAGTGTTTCAAACTAATAAAACCATCCTTTGATGAATAAAATTACCTAATAAATGGCATTTTTAAAAATAAAACAAAAAAGCTCTTATAGTAATGACTTTACTATAAATTATCTAGTAGATGACATCTTTAAAAGTAAACAAAAAAACTCTTATGGTACTGAGTTGGCTGTAAAGTTATTCATTAGATTTTTTTCAAAAATTTTTCAGATTTTATTATCAAATTAAAGATAATCAGATATCTGTTAATATAAATGATATGACTTATATAGTCTAAAATGAATTACCCAATTACACTTTTCTCTTTCAAAATTATCAAATTTATCAAAGTAATCTCCTTTTTGTTATCCTAATGATTTTTTTATTACTCTAATGGTGTTTACTAAAAGTACATTTTATTAATTTTAAATTTTGTGGAATTTGTATGGATAAAGTTAGGCCTGCCTAGAAAAATCAGTTTCTCGATGATATCAAAATAGTTTGAATACTTTTCATATTGTTTGTATGACTTGTTGCAGACTATAAATAGTCTTGAAAGATCTATATTTAAATATTGGTGTCAAAGTTCAGAAAATAAATTGACCATTTAATTTTCTTAAGCTTAAAAGTATCATTAGTTTTATTAAAGTTATTAGCAATGGTTTCTCTACAAGATATTTCATTTTGTAAATAAATGCTGTGCTGAGCTTTTTTATTTTTTTATAAAAAGTTGTAAAGCAGTTAGTTGCTGCTTCTTAAGTTGCTGCTAAAGCATGCTTTTAAACTCATCAACTAAGAAATTCTTTTTGCATTAAATTGCAGAATATGATAAAGTAAAACAATTGTGAATGAACTCTAACTAATGAGCAAAAGTTTATTCAATAATTAGTTTTTATAATTTATAAATTGTAACATTAACAAAGAATATTTTTTTATTTTTTTAATATTTAACAAAATTTAGTCTTTTTTTCTGTTCTTAGGAGATTATGATTTGCCTTCATTCCAATGCAAACAATGTACATATGGCTTCAACTTGGATTGGTCATTGGCAAGTTTGGAGACTATATTCATCAATGTGCAAAAAGAAGATAATACACAATTTCATAAAAAAACAACCATGTATGAGCAGCAGGCTGCATCTTATTTCCAGCACCCTTATTATGCAAGGTGGAGTGAGATTTGTTTTTCTAAATAAAAAAAAATTTTTTTAGTTTAATTCTTAAGATAAATTTGTATTTTTCTAGCTACCCTGGTTATCAACAACCTTATTACATTTCTAATCAGTGGATGGGTTATATGCCTCATAATCCTCAAGTTGCTTTAGTTAATCCTTATGCATTTGCATCTCCATATTATGGATATTATTCACAAGTGCCCATTTCACAGGTAACTTGAGAATTACTGTGATTTTATGCCATTTACAATAAGACAATTTTAAATGAAAAACGCAATAATTTTAAGTAACTTTTTAGACATTTTTGATATCAGTTACAAGGTTGTATATAATATATAAAGTTTTATTTTTATCATTTTACAATTTAGAGGATAGTTGCAAAAATATAAGTTCCTCAATTATAGGATAAAAATTATTACGCAAAATGTTTCTTAACTTTAACATCTTTGAATTAATAATGTTATTTTAAATTTTTTGTCTATTCAGATGTGCTGTATGCAAAAAGGTCAAACTAAAAAATATCATTTTACATGTGATGTAGATACATGAAGTGCCTGTATGATCAAATGATTGTTTATGTTTGGATTTTTTTATTAATTTTTTTTTTCATTTTCTTATTTTTTTAGGATGTATTTGTTGGTGGTTTAGATAATTCAAATGAAATTAGTAATGATGCTTTAAAAAGTTTTAATTGCACTCTTGAAAATCCTAAAAGTGAAAAAACTGAAGTTACATCTTCTACTCCTCATGGTAATCCTAATGAAACAAATGAAAAGATTACAAAAAGTGAAGCAGATATCTTACTCAAGGTAGAAGAACCAACTAATGAAAAAGCATCACATGAAAAGGAAGTATATACAAATGACCCACTTTTGGGTGGTGATGATGAAGTCATAGAAAATAATGCTTCTATTAAGCAAGTTAATATGAGGCAATCTGGTCATCTAAATGAGTTTGAAGTGAATTGTTTGATTAGCAATATTGAGGATATTGATACAGAGAAAACAAAAAATTTAAATCCAATTCAACATGATTTTGTAACTGCAGATATCAAGTTTGATGCAGATGAAAATATTTGTTCTTCTGATGCTTTAATAAAACTAGAATTTCCGATGAACTCAATAGGCTCTAAGGAGAATACTACAAATGAATATAACAAGTATCACTCATGTGAGTCTAAAAAGGAGATATCTCTCAGCGAGATTGATAATTCTTCCAGTATTACCAGTGTTTTTAAAGATGTTAGTGATAAAGATGGCAATCAAGTACTTCATTTGTCTAGTATTGATTCAGAATTTAAAAAACACAAATGTTTTCTAGATTCTAATTTAACACCCCCAAAAAAATCAAACTTGGAGTTATTAAATATTTGTAAAAGTAATGCTAGCTGTAAAAATTTACTGATGTCAACTTGTGATGATTTGCAAGATAAACTTTTATGCATTAATAAAGATAGCCCAATAAACAAAACACATCTTGATTCACCTTCCACTGTCTCAACCAGTATTTTGTTTGAAAATTTTGATAAAAGTAATATTGTTTCTTTTAACACTCACACTGATATTATTAATTCAGATAATCCAAAATGTGTTAACAACATTGAGCTTTATAATGAAATTAGTGAAATTAATGCTATTGAAATACAATCTTGTATAAAACCCAAAGGCAAACGAGGCCGCAAGAGAGGAAGAGGTCAAAAGAAGACATAAATTTGATAAGAAAATTTTAAAAACATTGTTTTTTAATTTGAATTTTATGAAAAAATGATTAAATTCAAATAGTTTGACTTTTTTTTTCCCTTCGCATTTATTTAGGTATAGCAAATTCTGTCAGTTTTGTTATCACAAACAGTTTTTCTATTGCAGTTTAAAGTTTTATTTATTAGCTTATGTTTTATGCTTATCTATTACGATTTTGATTTAAAATCATTGAGATACTAGTTGTAATAGAATTAAAAAAACTAATTTAATAGACTTAAAAATAGCTTGTAGGTTCATAATAATTACCACTGTAATAGTTTCAAGTTGTAGTTAGTATTTAAAAAATCAAAATAAAGTTGTATAAATGTAAGTAGTTTATAACTCCATCTTAGTGAATGTGTAAGGATCCTTGCCCCTAAAATCATCCTATCTCTTGTTAAAAGTATGTAAAATTGCTTTTGATGACTTAAGTATCCTGTAAATTTTAATGAAATTTTGTTAAATTCTTTCACTTTATTTCATTAATAATTATTTTGATATAACAAGCTGATAGTCGATATCTAGTCAGGTTCTAGTAATCCTTGCTTACCATTACTAAAGACTAAAAGTTATTTTTTAGAAAATGCAAAACTCTCTTAAATTAAAACTTCAAAACCTGTTATTGGTTTTTTTAGTAAATAATATTAGACATTTGCAAAATTATTTTTCTGCAGTCTTTTTGAATAATGATTTTTTTTTTTTTTATCTAATAGATTATTTGAACTGGTGAATTATTGGTGTATGAATGTTGTACAAATTCTTCATTTACATGAAATAAACATCCTGGATTTGCTTTTTTTCTAAGTTAATTAGCTGTTAATGAGAGTTAAAGAGTTTATTTGCTGCTTTGCTGATTGTTGGTATTCAGAGAAGTTGGATTTCCTTATAACTAGAAAATATCAAGGAAATGTTTAACTAGCATTTGAGTGTTTATGGTTGCAAAATAAGCTGTCAGTACTATTAACCAGTAGTGTTAACTATAGTTCATTCAAAGCTTTCAAGAAAAACTGTACAGAAAATGAGAAAAAGAGAATAGTTAAGATTTTTAAATGAAAAGTAATCAAAAAAATTAAAAGTGAGGTTCTTATAAATTTTAAAAATAATGCTATTGATAAACTGATATGACAATTCTCAAAATAAATAAGCTGTAGAAATTGAAGTAAGAAAATTATGTGTTAAATATAGAATCCTCAGTTAATATTATGAAAAAAGTGTTATATATTATTTATCTGAATCTCAAATGAATGCGTCTGAATTGATAATTCAAAAGTAAAATCATAATACATCTATTATTAATAAAATGTTTCATCAGTATCTAAGCAAACTTGTAAATAAAGTTTAAATGGCTATCATTGTAAAGGAAGTGTATGGAAGTAGATATTTGATCCACATTTGGAATTGTCCATTTACAATACAACTTATGTCTCTGTTAAATTCATGTTAAATAGTTTTACAGAGTGCACTTGACTTTTGAAAAATATATTTACATGGAGAATAACAGTTTCTGTATTTAACAAATGAAGTAAATTTAAGTAATTTTAAATTTGACTGCTATGTCTTCCATGCGTACAAAGTATGCACCTTTAGCTCCAAGTAGTTTGTTGTTAGACAAAAGGTGGAAAGAACATGACTATTTATTGCATTTATATCGAGTAAGTTTTCACTTAGTTACAAGATACATTTATTTCATTTCCTCAAAAATAGTTACATATAAGGAAAAAGTTTTTTTTTTAAAAGAACTTATAATCTTATCATTTTTGAGAAGATAGTAACAAACATAGCTAAACCCAGAAGTTTAAATAACATATTTTAAACAAAATTCTCTTATGCTCTTTCTTTTTTATTATATATGAACAACTTTTACAGCAGCACTTCACCTTAATTAAACTTTTCATCATAAAAATTACTTATTTGCCCTATTTTAAAAATTAATAACTAGAATATATCTTTGGTCTGCTCAGATTTTTTTCAGTCAGTAAATTTGTTTAGCTATAAATTTTTGTTATTTTCTTCTCATAAACTTCTCTTCATTATGTTAAAAATTACAGTATTGCAGATTTCAGTTTTAAACATTTAAATTTTGATGAATTTTCATTCAAACATAAGTAACAAACTCTATATTTAATATGTAATAGAATACAAATCAAAGGAGCATCACAGAAAAAGGTTGTTTTTTAATATTAAAACTGAAAGAAAAATCCAAAAAACAAGGAAATGTTGGTATAAGTTCTTGTTAAAATTGTTTATTGTAGCTGCTGCACTCTACACCTTAAAGATTAGAGGTTGTAAAAAATTTTTCAATTATAAAACATTCAAGTTATAAAGCACAAACACTTAACTTTAGTATGTTTAAAAAAAAAATTCTATGTTTTGATTTAGACAAACACTAACTTTTTGAATGAAGCAAGCACAACTGAAAACAATTTGTCAAATTTATTATATTTAAAAGGAGTGAAATGTTATAGAAAAAATGAATTATGAATACTTTTGAACATTAATTTTAAATTTGAGGAGCTTAGTTAACTTATAGTATAACTTAATTTTATTTAATGATTGCTGATTTTTGAGTTCATGGTTGATATAAATTATTACTAATGTGTGATTATTACTTAATGATTGCTGATTTGGTAATTGAGAGATAGGAATTGTCTTAATAAACTAATTTGTAAAAAATAAATAAAGATATGTTTATGTTAAACTTTATCTTTAATAACATACTAAGAGTAGTACTAACTTTATTTACTTCATTTTGATTTTTGATTTGATTTGTGGTAAAATCTAATGACAAAAAATGCAAAAAAAAAAAAAAAAAAAAAAGTTTAAAATATCAATAAAAAAATTTATTCCTAACTACAATTTTAGAAAATTGCTGTTTATGTTACTTTATTTTATGTAGTATTTTAAGTCTTTTACTTTATAAAATTTAATTTTTAAGGTTTATTAAATCAGTAAAACTATTTTCATCTATTGATGGTTATGTAAATTTTAAATGCCTGTTAACATTTAATGGGACCCAACAATTATTTTCTTTCTGAGACTGTTTAAAATTTTTAATCAAATCCATGTGGATAAATCAAGCTAAATTGTATAAAAATAAATCATTTTTACTCTGATAGATTTTAGGCATCAGTGTTTTGTTTTTCCAATAAAAACAAATAGTAAGAAATAAAGCAAAAACTATTATATCAATCTGGTTCAAGGAAAAAATTCCTGAAACCTGATCTTCCATCGATTATTTATTTCCATCCTTCAAGATATTATGCTACAGCACTACTAGATTTTATTGAATATTACTACTGCACTATTCAATTAAATCTGTTAAACTTTTTTTTAAAAAATAAAAAAATTTACATTGTGAATATAAATTTGTAACACTAAAAAATATATTTCTTTAAATGTATGAAAAATTCTGTTTGATTAATGTTTAATTTGATTTACTTTAAATGACATATCAGTCATTTAAGGTTCCATTTTAATCATTATTATTCAATTAATGGAAAACCCAACACTGATACTAAATTGATTTAATTTAATGGATTGATCTAAAGTAAAATTACTGAAACGGAGAAGTTTTAAATGTTTATGGAATTTTGTTTAAAAATTATGAGTGGAAAAATTATGAGAATTTTATAAATGTTATTTAATTTAACAATAGTAACATATGTTAAATCATAAATTAACTTTAAATAGACTTTTATGCTATCTTTGATAAACTTGAAACTTAGTTATATATAAATACAAATGTACACAGATACATAATGTCATCAGCAAATCATTCTTGCATTAACAATATTTTGTCAGTTGGAAAAGCTGTAGCAACTTTTATCAATTTTAGCAAGAAGTTTTTTAAAAAAAGTATTACAAAAAAAAAAAGTTTTCTGAGAGATTTGTTTATACTAATTTATTATATTTTATTATTTCCAGTAATTTATTTATACTGGATTTATACTGTATTAAACACTAATTTGTGTGTATGTTTAGTTGAGGGCATTACGAGGAGATCATTCATCAAAGCCAACATTAAATGAGTAAGTTTATTTTTTTAATATTTTTAAACATTCTAGTTTTTATATATTTTTTATCATATATTCTATATTTTAGTATTCACAGAAACTCTGTGCAAAAAACTCGCAATGTTCAATCTGCTAAACCAAATACTAGTGCTGGAACTGTTTATTTACCACGTTCCAATCCTTCTGGGAAAAGACCACAAACTGCAAAATTTGATATTACAGATGTTTTCACAATACCTCCTCAAAAACAGCGGGTATATAACTAAGCATAAATTTTACAATCTTTTTTGAGAAGGTAAATTTCTTAATTTTTTTTTTTTTATATTATCTGTTTAAGTGGATCAAAAATTCAGCAGGATCTTCATGGGTTCAATCACCAGTAAATCATAAAATAAGTCCAATTGGTCAAGAAGAAAGTAGCAAAGAAATAAAATCACACTGGGCATTACCTGCATCAAATAATTCTATTGATGGACAAAAGAGTAAGCCATCTGAAAGTTATAATGAAAATGAAAATGATACATATTCCCAAGGTTTAAAACCCAGAAAGCTAATTCAATCAATAAACCAAAAAACTGCATCTTCTCTATCACATGCACATCGTCCAAAGTCAAGTTATCCTTTTGTTAATACTTTCAAGCCTAGTCATGTTTATTCAAAAAGGAGACCAATCACTGCAAAGTATGACTCCAATGGTCATTTAATCAATAGAAAGCCAAATACTATTCTCTCTACCTTGCGTCCTGTTCGATCTGATTATAGTGTTGCTTCAATGGTAATTTTATCTAAAATATTTTTAATCTATTTAAATCAAAATGAAAAATAGTAAAAATTCAATTGAAGTCTGCAACAAGCTGGTATTGAGCTTGTATAATGAACTTCTAAAGAGTTTTTATTAAGAGTAACATTTTTATTGTTGCAAAGATACTTTCTAAGTAAGATACTTTCTTAGATGAGATTCTTGAAATTTTAATAATCTTAAAAGTTTTTTATTTTGTGTCAAAAAGAAAGAACTAAAGAAAGTGTAAAGCTCTAGTTTTTCAACTTTATTTAACTGTCAAATGGGTTGTATATTTACTTAACTGTTAAATGGGTGGTATATTTATTTAATTGTTAAATGGGTTGTATATTTATCTAATTTTTAAATGGGTTGTATATTTAGAAAAAACATTTTGAAAAACAACAGTATATTAGGAATGCTATTTTACAAAGACAAATCAAACAAGTCCAGGTTAAACAATTTATTTCAATAAAATATTATTTGTGGTTTTTCTATAGTTTTTATTTTTTATAATCTTTCTTTGCTTTGATATTGATGAATAAGTTGATGGCAACCTAATGATTAACAATTTTTCTCAATTAATCTGTAGAATTATTCTCATATACACAAATGACAGAATGTTTGAGGCAGGTACTGAATTGTTTATTGTTGTTTATTGAAATATGCTAAATGGTCTAAACAATTACCAATATACTAGAATCAAGAACTAAAACATAAAGACACTTCATTGAAAGTGTTTATTTTAAACAGTTTCAATATATTTATATCTTAAAAGGATAAAATCATAGCCTGCCTCAAACTTTCTGTTGATAGTGTATATATATATTTTTATGAGTATTCACTATAATATACTTGTTTATTTTAAAACATCTTTATAATAAATATATTGGAATTAAAATTCATGATTTTTTCCATTTAATTTTAGTCACCTCTTAAACAGGAACAAGATGATTACTCAGATGTTTTTGAGGTTATTGATTTTTAGCTGTTTTTTTTTTTTTTTTTATAAAAATTCTTTTATACTCTTGTATAAGAGTCAAAAGAGTCTATATATACTTACATATACAAGTATATTATTTTAGAAAGTATAAATGCAAGTTTATTAGTTTAGAAATTGATCAATTAAAAGAAAGTTTGTTTTTTTAAATTTAATTTCTTTTTTTAGTCAGAAGTTGAAGAGTTATCCTCTTTGTCTTCCTCCTCATCTTCAATTGAAGTTATCTCAAAGGTTCAATCCCCTTTACCATCTCCTTCCCCTGAACCACCAAACAGAGAGCTAACACCTTTATACATAGAACCGGTAGGATGTTTTGTGTTTTTTTTAAAATTAGTGTTGGTTTATTGTTGTTTTAAACAAAGACTAATAAAGAAAATAAATGTAGAAAAGAAATATATTTTGTGTGGTTATTATATGAAGTATGATTTTATCTTTATTCTATTGATCTTTTTAACTAGCTATTCTTTATTATCATTATTATTTTTTACTTAATTTTTACGCTAAAAACTACATAAAAAAAGAAAAAAAAGTATATAAAAAAAAGAAAAAAATAGTATCAAATATAATTTTTTGCATTCACTACCTTGCTAAATTTTCCTATTATTTTCTATTTCTATTTAATTTTTTTTTATATAGTCTGTAAATTTTTGGGAGAATATTAGCTCCCAAAAATTTAAAGATCAAATAGGAAACTAAATAATACTTCAACTTTACATAAATTTAAACATACTTAAACTATTAAGGATGCAAGTGTAACAGTAAAGCTTAAAAGTATGAAAACCTATAATTAATTTTTAAAGATCTTCATAAATACTAATCTAGAGTAAAGTGACCATTCAGCATTGCTATATAGCACCTGATGACTAAAAAATGAGGCAAAATTTAAATCAATTTATGTATGCTATTCATAATCATGCAATTGAAATAAATTAGTATATTTATAGGGAATTTAATACTCTATTAAAATTATATTATAGTTTTAAAATATTGATTAAAATAGTTCCGTATATAACAAGTTTGCAAGAAGATCTAAGAAAACGCATTTGCCAATTTAGAAATTTGCATTTGGAAAAGCCAAAAATCTTCACAATAAAACACTTTCTAGATGAAGGAGCATCGAAAGCGACCATATATCGTGCTCTAGAACATGTAGACAATAATTTAGGCTATCAACTAAAAAAAGGAAGCGGTCCAAAGAAGAAAAAATTGGACAAAAAGCACATAAACCAATTGAAAAAGGCATTTGATCATCATCATGGTGTTTCACAATGTCAAGTAGCTCAAAGATTCGATTGTGACCAATCGTTTATATCTAAAATTCTTAAAAACAAGACAAATATTAGGGTAATTCCATGTCAATTGAGCCAGAAAATTTCAAAAATGTCACCATACATCTCAGATTTTGCTGATTTTTATACAGTTGAGAGTACTTAGTAAAACAAGAAGTTCTTGAAAATTTTAGCTTCTAGCTCCAAGAGGATCCTGAAATATGATCATTTTACTTTCAAATGATCTTGGCCAGGCCCCTCTTGTCCTCTCAAAATTGAGACCTTTGTTTAAAGGTTCCAAGTCACATAGCTTTAAAAATATTTGATGTTTTGACTCAAAAATTTGTACCTGGCTATTTTCAGGGTTGAGGAATCCAATGAAATACTCAATATTATAAAAATATATTTTTAAGTACCTGTAATTATCAATTTAAATAAATTTAGGCAATTTTTTATATACCTGATTTTGATGCTCAAGAAACCCGCGTGGCCTTGATGATATCAAAAAAAAATATTTTACACATTATTCTAAATTTTATGATCTTTCAGAAAACATAAGAATTTTGATCTGCAAGTATATGGATTTCCATATATGGATAACGGGGCACAGGCCCCACCTTTTTGTAGCGGAATCTTGCAATACATTTTCCACTACCTTTCAGACTAGCTAGAGCTATCAAAATTTCTGTATTTTTATAGTGTCAATAAACTAGCATTTTAAAATTAAAAAAGGGCCCAAGACACTAGGGGAGGGAGCTGGGGGCATGTGCCCCACTTTTTTGAGCAGAATCTTGAGATGGATTTTTCACTATCTTCCAGACAAGCTGCAGCTCTGAAACTTTCAGCATTTGTGTAGTCCTGATGAACATGCGTTAAAATTGTTTCAGGTCAGACGACCAGATGGTCCATGGGGCTGGGGCACCTGGGACCATGCCCCACTTTTTTTCTCAAAAAAAATTTTTTTTTTTAAAACTTATTTAAGATAACTTTAAAACTAGCCTTCAAATTTTTTTCTTAGATTTTCATTTTTAAACATTTCTTTGATAACATTGCTTCCCAAATTTTTGTGATTTATATTTGTCCCATTTGGTTTTGATCATTCTATGTTCAATAATCTTTCTTAAAATGTTTTAAGAAACTTAATGTTTATAAGAATTTTGATTTGCATGTATAAGATTAAAAACAGTCTAAAGTAATGATTTTAACAGAATTTTATTTTGTATAATTTAAAATTTAAATTAAAAAAGATTAATATATTTTGCTAATTCTAAAATGGTAACAGCAAGTTGTTAACAGAAGCAAAAAACATCCTGTCATTACACTTTTATAGAAGAAATTTGTTACCTATTAAAAGTCATCATTAATATTTTTAACATTAACAAATTGAGTATAATTAAACTTTGTGAAAAGGAAACTTTCTTTTTGTCAAAGTAAGATAAAAGAAATCAATCACTGTTTAGTTTTTTATTACCATGGTGATTGCTTAAGTTGCTTTCATTAAATTAATTACTATTGGTTTCTCATTTTAAATTAATCTCAGATTGTTTTTAGTGTTACAGTAAGAATGGATTCATGTGATTTTGGAAAAAAGTTAAATGATACTTGTCATAAACTAAGTTATTGTAGAAAGATTGATTTAAAGAAATTTGATTGCTATAGAGAAGATGCCAGAGAAGAATTTATTTGGAGATCTGGAATAACAGATGATAAAATTTTAACAATTTGCCTTCATCATGCAAAGATTTTTGGTACACACTTTGAAAAGAAGCACACAAAATGTTATAATTTATTGGACAAGCATAAATCAAAAAGAAAAGCAATCAAAGGTAAATATTATTGATAAAAAATTATTGTAAAATCTTTTTTGAATAATCAAATTAAAAAATGATATTAAATTCTGGTTATGCATTATATATTGAAATAAGTACAAATAATTTTCATATTGATAGGTAATTACTAAAATCAAATTGTTCTTTTCATTTCAGGGAGTCATGTAATAACATTAGACATGGCAAAACAATTGAGAACTAATTTTCCAAATATTATGCCTGGATATCAACTTTGTCGGAGCTGCTTTGATGCTATAATCAGTAAATTTCATGAACAAGATAATTGTGAACTTGAAGAATCTATTTCATGTGGTACTTCTGAAAAGTCATGAGAGGCATTAAATGTTAGTTTGGAAGCAATAGGTGTATCCCCCATAAAACTTCACGGCATTCCAAAGCATCAACGGTTATCTGTTGCCAAAAGAAAAGTTATAAAAACAATGTCAAAGTATGAAGAGCATATTTCAAAAGTATATAATGTTAGGGAAGAAGAACTGAAACATAAAATTCCTCATACGAAAATTATTGACAAAAGTAAATGCGATGATCTAGACAAACTAACAGCAGAAATAAAAGAAAAGTTAATTGTTTCTGACCAAAAAACTAAAATTCAGTTGTTAACATTTACAGCCGAGTCTTGGTCAAGAAATTTTGCTGCAAGATATTTCAACGTCACTATATACCAAATTAAAGAAGCGCGCAAACTAAAGAAAATAAGTGGGATTTTTTCAGTTCCAGGCACTAAGAAAGGAAAAATATTTTCAGAAATAACATTAAATAGAGTCAACAATGTATACCATGATGATGAGTTTACTAGACAAATGCCTGGTAAAAAAGATTACGTAAGTATTGGTAGAAAACAACACATGCAAAAGCGCCTTATTTTATGTAATCTTAAAGAACTTTATGTTTCTTTTAAAACTAAATATCCTCAAGAAGTTATTGGATTTTCTAAGTTTTGCAGTTTAAGACCAAAATGGTGTATAACTGTTGGAGCATCAGGCACTCATTCTGTTTGTGTATGTACCCTCCATCAAAATGCAATACTCTTGACCAATGCTATACAAATAAAATGTACTTACAAAGATCTGATGACAAAAGTTGTTTGTAATGTGACAAGTAACGAGTGCATGGTTCATCGATGTCCGAACTGTCCAGGTATAGTTTCTTTAAAGAAGTTTCTGGATGCACAACTAATTGACAATGATGAGGAGGTGTCATTCAATCAGTGGCAGAAAACAGACAGAACAACATTGATCTATCAGACAACAATAATGGAAGAATACAAATTGATGTTATCAGAGGCAATAAACAAGTTAACAGCTCATTCCTAAATTGCAAAATGTCAATCAAGATACCTAAAGCAACAAAAGGAAAATTTAGCACAAGACTGCTGTATTGTCTTAGGTGACTTTGCAGAAAACTTCACTTTTGTGATTCAAGATGAAATCCAAAGTTACCATTGGTGCAAAAGTCGTTGCCCTCTATTTATTAAACGAAAATGACCAACTTGAAGAAAAATCGTTTTGCTTCATGTCAGAAGATAATGAGCATGACACTGGTTTTGTGTATGAAGTTCAAACACAAATAGTTAACTATTTAAAAGAATATCATCCTAAAATTTCAAAGATTCTTTATTTTTCTGATGGTTGTGCTGCACAGTATAAAAATCACAAAAACCTTTACAATATCTGTCTCCATAAAAATGATTTTGACATTGATGCAGAGTGGACATTTTTTGCTACAAGTCATGGTAAGTCACCATGTGATGGTATTGGTGGCACTGTAAAATGATTAACTACAAATGCAAGTTTACAAAGGCCCATAAATGACCAGATATTGAATTGTAACAAAATGTTTGACTACTGTACTTACAATATTAAAGGGATTATTTTTTTCAAGATTGAAAAAGAAAGACTGACAGAATTGCGCACCACTTTGAAAACACGTTTTGAGCTAAGTAGAACAATTCCTGGAACTAGGAGCTATCGTCAATTTAAACCAGAGTCTGTAGATACTACTAGCTTTAAACGAACAAGTGAAGATGTTCATATAACAGGCATTTTTTCTTTTTCTGGTATTCAAATTTCTCAAAATGATCAGCAAATTAACATTGATGCCTTGAAATTGGGTGAATTCATTATGTCTAAATATGATGCGTTTGATTGGATTGGTATGATCAATGAAATTGATAATATAGAGCAAGATGTTATGGTAACATTTATGCACCCGCATGGTCCTTTTAATAAACTTTTCTGGCCATCTAGAGTAGATGAGTGTTGGGTGCCAATTACCAACATAACTTGTATAATTGATGCACCTGTAACAACAAATGGATGTTTTTATACTTTGACTGTCGATGCATCTAAGCTAATCTTAACATTATCTTGACTTTCTTTTTTTTGTATTTTATTTTGTAAATAATGAAGTAAAATGAAACAAGTATAAAGCAATAAAAATTTTTTAAATCTTAAACTTAAGACACATTTATGTGTTTAAAAAAAAAAAAAATTTTTTTGAGAAAAAAAGTGGGGCATGGTCCCAGGTGCCCCAGCCCCATGGACCATCTGGTCGTCTGACCTGAAACAATTTTAACGCATGTTCATCAGGACTACACAAATGCTGAAAGTTTCAGAGCTGCAGCTTGTCTGGAAGATAGTGAAAAATCCATCTCAAGATTCTGCTCAAAAAAGTGGGGCACATGCCCCCAGCTCCCTCCCCTAGTGTCTTGGGCCCTTTTTTAATTTTAAAATGCTAGTTTATTGACACTATAAAAATACAGAAATTTTGATAGCTCTAGCTAGTCTGAAAGGTAGTGGAAAATGTATTGCAAGATTCCGCTACAAAAAGGTGGGGCCTGTGCCCCGTTATCCATATATGGAAATCCATATACTTGCAGATCAAAATTCTTATGTTTTCTGAAAGATCATAAAATTTAGAATAATGTGTAAAATATTTTTTTTTGATATCATCAAGGCCACGCGGGTTTCTTGAGCATCAAAATCAGGTATATAAAAAATTGCCTAAATTTATTTAAATTGATAATTACAGGTACTTAAAAATATATTTTTATAATATTGAGTATTTCATTGGATTCCTCAACCCTGAAAATAGCCAGGTACAAATTTTTGAGTCAAAACATCAAATATTTTTAAAGCTATGTGACTTGGAACCTTTAAACAAAGGTCTCAATTTTGAGAGGACAAGAGGGGCCTGGCCAAGATCATTTGAAAGTAAAATGATCATATTTCAGGATCCTCTTGGAGCTAGAAGCTAAAATTTTCAAGAACTTCTTGTTTTACTAAGTACTCTCAACTGTATAAAAATCAGCAAAATCTGAGATGTATGGTGACATTTTTGAAATTTTCTGGCTCAATTGACATGGAATTACCCATTAGATATTACAACAAGAAAAAGATTCCACATCAAAGCGAAAACCAACTAGCTCGAATCAAACCTTTGTGTCGGCATATATATCGCAATTTTAGGAATTTTGATTTTGTCTTGGATAACGAATCATATTTCACAAATGCAAATACAACATTGGCTGGCAACGATGGCTTCTATTCTAACGACGTGTCATTGGCTGGCAACGATGGCTTCTACAACTAGCGACGTTAAACTCAAAAGAAAGAAGAAGTATGAGGAAAAGGTGCAAGTCTCTTTGATTATATCGCCCAAAGGGACTTCAAAACCAATGTTTTTGAAAGTGGCCTGGCAATCATTAAATAAGCATACATCGGATGTCTCCGCAAGCAGTTAATACCCTTCATTGATGAACATTATAAAAATGAAGAGTACCTGTTCCGGCCAGATTTAGGGTCAGTTGAAACGCTTAGTCTACGAGGAAAATTGGCAAGGAACAAGCATTCCTCAACTCAAACGGCGTATTGTGAATTTTCTTAACAAAATGGATCCGGAACTGGCAAAATGTTATGCCTCAATGACTTCAGTACGTCTAGGTCAAATTGCTTTTAATGATGTTATTGAAAACCAATAAATATATTTTTTTAAGTATCATATAATTGTTTATAAATTTATTTTAAATTAAATTTTATAGCTATGTAACTATGGCTGTAATAACAATTTTAAAGTTGTTTCATTTTTTAGTCATCAGGTGTTATTTAAAAAAAACTCACATATTAAGTTTTCTACAAGTTTATTCATTTTACACCATAAGAAAAAAAGTTGTTTGCTTTAAGATAAGATTAAACTCCTGTTATAGCGTTACAGATACATTTTTTTAGAGATTTGCTTCAATGCAAACTCCAACACCACCACCCATGGCTTTAAATAAACGTCCTTCTCTTCCTGTTTTTATTCCTCCTTCTCATATTATAAAGATTGTCAAAGATGCTGAGTTCTTGGACTCTGATTCTGAATTAAGTTCTGAAACTGATAAGGAATCAAAAGTGCAAATATTTAAGAAAGATGGAAAACCTGGAATATTTAAGAGAACTGAAAGTGGAAAAATTGTAAAAGTAGGATCAATATTTGATGAGCACAATAAGCGCAAAAAGCGAATTCAAAAAAGATCATTTAAAAGAAAAAAGTCTGAAAGTGGAGTACCTAATAAATCCAAAAATATTATCTATATAAAGTATAACACTGATGATGATATTACTGATGAAGAGAATAACCATCAGGAGCTTTACCAAAATTTAATTCATAAACGATCAAGCATAGTGTCATTCAAGCAATTAAGTGATAATGAGATGCCAAGTAGTGATGAACTTAAGGATATTGATATTACCAGTGAATCTGAAAAAGGAGATAATTTACTAAGTAGTCGTAATATTAATGAAAATATACAAAATGATTATACAGAAATTCATGTGTCAAATAACTTGAACCAAAATGAGGTCCCAAAGCGTAAAGTGAGCCACTACTCTGATATTCAAGGTCAACATGAAAGTATTAACCATCAAAATGATGTCCAATCAAGAAATATGGGAATAGCTTCAGATCTAAAACTAGTTACTTCGCCTATACAACAAAATACCCAAATTGAATTTGATGCTAAATTAATTCAGGAATCTGGTTCTGACACAGATGAGTTTGGAAGAAGACGTAATAGAGACAGGCCATCATCTTCAATATACCATAGTCTGCCACCTTTACACCCAGATCTTGTTCTTGATGATGATGATGTTAATAAATGCAAAGTTCGTTTAATGCGGAATACAGTCAATATACATGAGGGGTTAGCAAAAAATACATGTAAGTTAATCTTGCTACTTTTAATTTGCTTAACATTAATAGTTCTTTGCTGTAGAAAATTTAAATATGTTTGTGTTGCATAAAATCAATATCAAAAATATATAATCCTAACATTCTTATGAAGCGTATCAGGAGAGTAACTTTAGCTAATGGTGCATCTTGTATGTCATAAGTTAGCCATAGTTTGATACTTTGAAACAAATACACCACAAAAAGAAAGTAAGTTTATGCTTACATAAGTGCCTTTATTTACACAAGTGCACTTTTTTATATGAGTACATTTCTTTACATGATGGTTTAGTTTTTCATACTTAAGTTCTATATGTCAGTTAAATTGTGCCATGTAATAGTTTTAGATATACATAGTATTTAAAAATTTAAGTATAACAGCAAATTTTCTGTAAAAGGAATAAATTTTTTTCTTTAAATTATAAAAAATTTTAACTTGCCATAAATATTTTGTATTGTTTTGAATATTGCAAAAAAAAAATTCTTTTTTTTTTTTATTATAAGAAGAGCAACAGGTTTTTATCTAACTTTTTTTTTTTTTTTTTTTTTGCTTCTTTGATATCAAAAAGCATTTTTATTTAGTTTAATATTATTTCAAAAAGTTGAGAAAATAGCATGAAAATCTTTCTGAGATATTTAGAAATCCTTCATTAACATTTAAACTTGATTTCAAAGAAAATATGATTCTGAAATATATTTACAAATGGATTATTAGTATTAAGAGATATCACCATCTTAATGGTTTTAAAAATATTTCAGTTAGAGCATAAATAAACTATTTGAAACTGTTTTACCTAATGTTAATTACTAGATGGTGATTTAGAAGAAGTTTGTGAATTAATCATAATGAACAACAATGATAATAGAAGATGGTTAAGAAAAATGTATAGAGATGAATACTTGCAGGTAGTTTTAAATAACTCATTATAATAGGAAATAGCTGAGAAAAATGTACAGAGATGTACATTTCATGTACAGAAATTTACATTTCCCCTTAGATTACAAATTGTTTTTTTTTTTTTTTTGGGTAAAATAATTATTTAGCTGTCATTGGGTTTTTAGAGCTTACTAGTTGATCTACGTAAATGTCTACCTGCAAGTGTTGCTGGAATTATATCCAATATGATGGTTCCTGCTTGTGAATATGATGCAATGTGTCTTTGGGATGCCCTAAAGGTAGCTTTCACTCATCAATGACAGTAAAACGAGTGTTTAAATTGTGTCAACTATTAGAGAAATAGCAATAATATCAGATGAAACATTCCTAACTAATTAGCTTGATGAACTTTTGTATAAGAAAAATGAAATGTATATCATTTTAGTATCTTTTTAAAAAAGTCATCCCAAAAACAAAAAATACATTTTGCATATGTCGTATGTACTAAGTAGCATGCATGTATCAAACAATATTAAGGGAGCTCACAACTTTTCTCATCTGTGTACAGTATACACTTTGCAATGTTTGTAATTATTTATCACTTAGAATAAATCTAAGTTGCAACTTTTCCTTATTTTTGCAGGCAGTATAAAGTTACTGCATCAATTTTATTGAGCATTCAGCAGACTGATTTCTTCTTGGTATCTTGATTACAGATGGTTCCTGCTTCCAGTGACTCTTCAATGACTGAAATGCTTTTTGGTATGGGTGCAATATTTCTGAGAAGTTCTTGAATTTACTTTAATTGTACGTCTGTTTGCTAAACCAATAATCTGCCCAGTCATGAAAAATAAATCTGTATACTTTCTCCAAACTTTTCCTTGTTGTTACTGGTGTTAGAAATATTCTGAAAGTTAATCAATGGGAAATGTCCATTTTCCTCAAAGAATCTGAACACTTGTTTTAGATAGTACAAAGTTTCATGTCATCTCCCCAGCCTTATTTATTGAAAATTTGTTTTGTTCCATTTATAAACTTTTTTTTAAGTACATCATGCTTCTTCAATTGTTCAGGCAAAAATGGATACTCAATGTTTAGCAGCTTGGTGCTACCAGCAAGTCCTTCATCCATCACAAAAATATGTTGCTGATAACTGATGAATTGTGGTTTGTTGATATTCTTTTCAGAGAACATTTTGTGCAGTTGGGCAACTACTCTATTCTTTTTCCCAGTGTTATGGCTGGTTGTATTAGCAATGGTCATCTTTAATGACTTCAACAAGTTGTATTCATTGAGAAATTTTCCTGCAGCAAAAGTCTTAGCCTTGTCATCTTTTAAACCCAATGTGTCTAACTTTACTTTGGTTCTCTCATTCTTAAGTACCACAACTTGATATTTATTTTCCTCATTGTGCTTGCCATCAAAATGAAAAGACCAGTGTTCCATGTGTAACTTCTCAACCTTTAAGTCTTAGTTTTAGCAGCCTTTCTGAATATTGACTTAAAAATTGCTGCTTGACTTTGAGTTAAAATGCCATCATGTTATAATTACTTGGAGGTTTCACCTGCTTTATTTGTGGATATCGCCAAGTTGATTGCAGTTTTACTTTTGTTGTATTTCTGGTTTGTAGATAAGTACTCTTATCTTCATATTTACAATTTTCAGACTGTAACTCTAGATACATGATAATAATATGTTAGTTTTGATTTAGTGGTCAACTTTTGTCTCTTTGAAAGTAAATGGTTTCCTTACTTCCAACTTTACCTGTTGAGTTCCTAACTTTGCCTTTGTTTTTCACTTGTCAGTGGAGAAATTGTTTATCACTGACAGTTAACTTTAATAGTATCAATAATTTCATTCAGAGCATCATATTTTCCCCTTTTTGCACATTCATCATAAATCTTCAACACCTTGTCAAGCTTTATTTGTATTACTTAATCTGAAACATATGGAAAATCCATTTCATTTTTTCATAGCATCATAATTCATTTGGAAATTTTTGCTATGCACTCTTTTCTGCCTTAGATTTCTGCTCTAGAAATTGATATTTTCCAATTATTTAAAGTTGAAGTGGCATTCAATTTTTTTTCTAGTGATGATTCTTCTTATGATATATCTCCTTTTTTTCTGAATCCAAATATATTTATGAATATATCTGGATCAAATAAATATATCTGGATCAAAAATCACTTTTTTTGTGTGACAATACACTAATTATATACTAATATACTAATTTAAGCAATAAAAACAATAACTCACAGATCACTTTTTTTGTGTGAAATGAATAAATATCATTAAATATTTTTTTTCGACAATAAAAAAAATAATCATAATCACTTTGTGTGACATATACTACTAAGCAATAAGAAAAATAGCTTTATATAAACAGTTACACAGCTATTGTTTCTAGAACACTCAAAAGCTAGATGTATGTTTATATATCTGGCTTTTAATTGTTCTAGAAAGTTCTGGATTGTTCTGGAAAATTAGTTGCATAAATTTCAGAAAGTTTTGGAAAGTTCAAAACAGTTCTGCAATCTTTTAGAAAAAATGAGAATGTTACAAAAAGTTGTAAAACAGCTGTTAGAAGTTCAAGATAAGTCTATAAGTCATAAAATGTTTCAGAAAATGTTACCAAGATGTATAATTATTCCATATATTAATTTTTATGTGACCTTTTAAGTTAAGAAAAATAAGGGCTTATTACATATTGTCAACCTGCTTGTTTTTTTTATGAGTTAATTAGAAGTTTAATGACTACTTGGAAAAATGTCTGAAATTAAGCATGCAAAAGTATTAGCGCACTCATTTAAAATGTATTAGCACACTCGTTTAATTCCTTTGAGAAAAACTTTTTGGGTTAATTTTTGTTAAAAACTCTCTGCTGATTAATAATAGTCAATAAAAAATATAAGAGGAATAAATTGAAGTGGTGGAAAATCATTTGAAATACAGTTAGTTAAAACTTTAAGATTGCAAGAACAAAAACATGGGTTTAAGGAGCATATCAATTGAAACAAAGTGGCAAGTTGTTGGCCTGAACAAAAGTGGTCTCAGCAATCGAGAAATCGGACGTCAACTTGATATCAGTGAATGCAGCGTTAGAACAACGCTCAAAAATTATAATGAGTTTGGAACAGTCAAAGACAAAAGTCGCTCTGGTCGTCCCAAAAAATGTCAGAAAGGGACGAAAATAAAGCAGTTATGCTCGCTAGACGCAACCCAAACATGAGCATAGCCGAAATCGCCACAGACTTGAATACAGCGTTGGGTGCACATCAAGTTAGCCGATCAACAATTAGCAAGCTTATGAAGAAAAAACACCTCAATTCATACCTTGCAACAAAGAAGCCACTATTAAGTATCAAAGACCATTTCAAGCGAAGAAAATGGTGCAAAGAGAGAGCTGCATGGACTGTAGAGCAATGGAGAAAAGTAATTTTCTCGGACGAGTCAAATTTTGAAAATATTAATTGCAAGAAAAGGGTTGTCGTGAGGAGATACAATAATGAAAAATATAATCCTCGTTTTATCATGTCAAAAGTTCAAGAAGGAGGAGGTTCAATTGGCATTTGGGGCTGCATTGCTGGATCTAGCAATGTACTGGTGCATCTTTACACTGATCGCCTTAATCAACATTGATATAGAGGGATCTTAGAAGGTTATTTAAAGCCATCAATGGACGTTTTCAAGGCTGACTCTACCTGGCAATTTCAACAAGATAATGGTCCTTGCCACACAGCACGCTCAATAAAGCAATACATGGAAAAAAAACGGTTGAATCTAATGCCTTGGCCCGCTCGCTCACCTGATTTAAATGCTATTGAAAATCTTTGGAGTTGGATGGACTGCAAATTACAAAAAAGCAAACCCACTAACTTAGTGCAGCTCAAAACGCAAATCCAAGAGTTGTGGAACACCGTGCCACAAGAAATAATCAGAAAACTTATAGATTCTATGCCGCGTAGAGTCTTGGCATGCCTTAAAAACAAAGGTGGTCACATAAAATATTAAACTTTCTTAGAATCTTTGAAAAACTGTAAGTGCGCTAATACTTTTGCACGCTTAATTTCAGACATTTTTCCGAGTAGTCATTAAACTTCTAATTAACTCGTAAAAAAAAAAAGCAGGTTGACAATACTTGACATTATAATTAAATTTCATTGCTTTTACCTTTCATTTAAAAAAAAAGTTAGTTCAAAATTTAAATTACTTTACAATTTATATTGATTTGAAGTTGTCCATAATAAAAAAATTACGAGTGCGCTAATACTTTCTGGAAGTACTGTATATTAGGGTGGGGCATAAAACACCAAAGTCAATAAAAAAAATACCATAATAATTTTTCTGGTTCCTTTTGATATATATATTAAAAAATGTAACTTTTCTTTTTTATGGGTACCCCTATGGTTGGTCCCAGCAGTCTGAAAATTAGAAAATTTATAAATTTTGTAAATAATAAGGGGGGCAGGGTCACTTATAAATATTTTAAAGATTACTTAAGGGTTATTTTTGTAGCCTGATATATCTATTTTTAGATTATGTTTTGTTTTAATGCAAAAGATCATGGAAATGGTCAGCCCTACCCATTTAAATACATGTTTATATTTGGGAGGTAGGGGGGGGCATATATATTTTTTTTGTATGTATTTTAAATAAAAAATATTTTTAAATTTGCACTTATTTTTTAAAGAGTACAGACTCCTTTTAGCCAACCAGTATTTGTAACTGTGGTGTCAAAGAACAGACAATCAACATAGTCAAATAGCTCCCAGTCTTGTAAAGTTATTTTGATTGCTTTCCCAAGAGACTCAGCAGTGCCATCTTTCACAATTAAAATACCCAAAAGTTGGGATTTTGAGAGATCTGGTGAACTGATTAGTACAGCTACTCTTTCAACTTTTTCTTTACCAAGTTCTTTCGTTTCTAACATAATTTGAGTCAAAAGGCACAGAAAGACTTTTACCCTTGCCCAATGTAATAAAGTTGTCTTTAATATTACAGGCAGTTTTTCTTATACTTAATTTTTTCTGCCTCAAAATATATCGTTTAGAAATAGAAAAATCATCTGTCATTCCAGAACTATTATTTATATCTGCATCTTCTCTTCTAGTTCTTATATCTTTAGTTTTATCTTTCATAATAATACCTTCACAATTCTTTTGACTTACATCAAATACCTCCTCTAGCATTCTTGAAAACTGTTCTCTTTTTAAAACTAAGTTTGTACTTAAGCGGTTCCTGTGTTTGTTTAAATCTTTTCTCTTCTTTTCTAAGTCAATAATCTTGTCTCTAAAACAAATGTAGAAGAATGCATTAAAATTAATGTAGTTTATTATAAATATATAAACTTGTATGACTTTACAATTGTTACTTATATAACATAAATTTGAAATTGAATTAAACTAATAATTAAAATTATTTTAATTTTATAAAAACCTGATATGCTTCTCAGTATTAATAAAAGGAATTCCTGCTTTTTGCCATATTTTCTTCACCTAATAAACAACTCATGGTAAACATTTTTGGAGACAACTGCCTTTTTCAGTACATTGTGCAGTAAAGAAATCATCAAGAAGACATGAAGTTATACTAACTGAGGAAATGTTTGGAAAATCAGCTCTTAGCATAAGATGTTTGTAATGGTATCATTGCAATACAGTTTTTTTTAGTTGGCAATTCTGTATTAGGTATTGTTCCAATTCTTTTTCCAACAAGAAAAACTTCACGATGAGATAATTTTCCAAAACTATTGCTTGTTGACATAAATTTTATTAACACTAAGATAAAAATTTTAAAAATTATCGATTTTTTTAACTTAACCCTTCTCCCCCTACCTCCCAAATATAAACATTATGTATTTAAATAAGTAGGGCTGACCATTTCCATGATCTTTTGCATTAAAACAAAACATAATCTAAAAATAGATATATCAGGCTACAAAAATAACCCTTAAGTAATCTTTAAAATATTTATAAGTGACCCTGCCCCCCTTATTATTTACAAAATTTATAAATTTTCTAATTTTCAGACTGCTGGGACCAACCATAGGGGTACCCATAAAAAAGAAAAGTTACATTTTTTAATATATATATCAAAAGGAACCAGAAAAATTATTATGGTATTTTTTTTATTGACTTTGGTGTTTTATGCCCCACCCTAATATATATATATATATATAGCGTGTAAAAGTTTATAAACAGCTAAATTGTTTAAGTTTTTTTGTCATTACTTTTTGACTTTTCACTCAATATGAAATTTTCAACAATTGTTTCTATAATGTTATTACATAGTTTAATTTACTCAAACAATTGATAACTTGAAACGGAAGAGAGTAATTCAAGTTTCATTGAAAAATTAACCGTGCAAAAGTTTATAAACAATTCCATGTTATTAAGAAAATCAAAATTTCATTAAAAAAAATTTATTTATATTAAAATTAATTTACTGTAGATAATATTTAACTTAAATTGAATTTAAAGAAAAATAATGGGAAAGTTAAAGTAATTGTCAAGAGAAAAGAAACTTTTAATACGTACTGTTTGAAGGATTCCTTATAAGCAAAATTTTGAGCTTTATGATGTCAACAATTATATAAAGATCAAAAGACACTTGAAAACAAGCCTTGTCCAGGCAGACCAAAGATTACTACAGAACATCAAGATATAACTTTGGTAAGAAAATTTTAACAAGACATGCTGTAGAGAAGGAATCCTTATTTACTATTATTATACTAAGATTCCTGCAGATTTGCTGTCAAATTAAATTGCATTTTGAGCAATTATTATGTTGTTAAGTGCAGCATAGATGCTACAAAATTTCACCTGCATCAACATAAATTGTTTGGTCATCATCAAAAGTTTTTTCAATTTGAAAAAAATTCCTTCTTTGATTTGGCCTTCTCAAAACCTAGATTTAAATCCAATAGAACATCTTTGGGAACACTTCGATCATCAATTGAAAGGTGAAAAAGCAACCAACAAAAATAATTTATTCCAGGTGTTTTGGGATTGTTGGGCAAATATCCCCATAGATGTTGTTATCAACTTAGTTGACTCTATGTTGTTGCTGTTACGCAATGTTAAAATCTAGAGGCTATCCAACAGAACACTAATGTGGTGTGATTAAAAATTGTGGGGAATTAGAAATAATATCTTTTTTTTTTAATTTTTTCATTTGTTTATAAGCTTTTGCATGATTATGTTTTCAATAAAATTTGAATTTCTTCCTTCCATTAGAAATTTTTTTGAGTAAATTGTACTATGTAATCACACTATAGGAACAGTTTTATTTTTAAAACTTCACTCATATTCAGTGAAAAGTCAAGAAGTTATGATGAAAAAAACTTGAAAAATTAGCTGTTTATAAACTTTTGCACGCTACTGTATATATATATATATATATATATATATATATATATATATATATATATATATATATATATATATATATATATATATATATATATATATAAACTAAATAATTAGCTTGGTTTATATTACATTACTTAAAGTTTCACGCAATAGCGATCATCAGATGTTATAAACCGTAAAAAGACGTAACGACAAAAAATACGAAAAAAATACGAAAAAAGTGCTATGGAGTGTCTGCTATGATGGCATTAAAGTTTTTTATTAAAAATTTATTTTCATGGCGGCACTTTGATGTTAACTCGCTTCTTTTATTGAGCAAGCCTAGTTTCGACGTAATGATGTGGAACTTTTCAGTCAAGCACAAATTTGGCCTTCTCAAAACCTAGATTTAAATCCAATAGAACATCTTTGGGAACACTTCGATCATCAATTGAAAGGTGAAAAAGCAACCAACAAAAATAATTTATTCCAGGTGTTTTGGGATTGTTGGGCAAATATCCCCATAGATGTTGTTATCAACTTAGTTGACTCTATGTTGTTGCTGTTACGCAATGTTAAAATCTAGATAAATTGCCAGAGAATACGGGCTCAACACCACAGGACTATATAGAGATGATGGTCTCTGCTGCTTCTATAATATCAGCGGCCCTCAGTCAGAAAAAATAAAGAAAAATTTTGTTAACATTTTTAAAGATAAATTCAACCTTACTATCACTATTAGATCTAATTTAAAAATTGTAAACTTCCTCGATACCACACTCAATCTCCTTGACAGCACTTTTCAACCTTACAGAAAACCAGGAGATAACCCTATATATATTAACGTCAACTCCAATCACCCACCTAATATCATCAAATCAATACCGAAAATGATTTCTAACCGCATCAGCAATATATCTTCAAACAAAGAGGTTTTTAATGGAGCCGCACCGTTTTATAACAACGCTCTCAATTCCTGCGGATTTAAAGAAAAAAATTTTTTTCAATCAAAACATGCCAAAACGTGGTGCAAGATCTCGAAAACGAAACGTTATTTGGTTTAACCCTCCGTTCTCACTGAACGTTAGAACAAACGTAGCAAAGACATTTTTGGGTTTAATTGATAAATGCTTTCCGAAAGAACATAAATTCCACAAACTTTTTAACCGGAACACCGTAAAAGTTAGTTACAGCTGCCTCCCAAATGTTAAGAAAATTATTACTGCTCATAACAAAAGAATACTATCTTATACTATTGACAATAATAGCCAATCATGCAATTGCCGAGAAACCGCTACATGCCCACTAAATGGAAAATGCCTTAAGAAAAACCTTATTTATATTTGCAATGTAAAAACCCAGCAGCAAGAAAAGGGGCATTATTACATTGGTCTAACTGAAAAAACTTTTAAAGACAGATGGTATAAGCATAGGAATTCTTTTCGTTATGAAAGTAAAGCAAACTCCACGGAACTTTCTAAATTTGTATGGGAGTGTAAAAGTAAAGGTTTAGAACCCATCCTTACGTGGAACATTCTCGATCAGGCAGAACCATTTAAACCTGGTGGCAATCACTGTAATTTGTGCTTGACTGAAAAGTTCCACATCATTACGTCGAAACTAGGCTTGCTCAATAAAAGAAGCGAGTTAACATCAAAGTGCCGCCATGAAAATAAATTTTTAATAAAAAACTTTAATGCCATCATAGCAGACACTCCATAGCACTTTTTTCGTATTTTTTTCGTATTTTTTGTCGTTACGTCTTTTTACGGTTTATAACATCTGATGATCGCTATTGCGTGAAACTTTAAGTAATGTAATATAAACCAAGCTAATTATTTAGTTTGTATTATAGTAATAATATATTCGCTCTACTTATTCTACGCTGTATTGAGCACTCTTACTGGAAGTATTAACATAATTTCTACAATACTATATATATATATATATATATATATATATATATATATATATATATATATATATATATACATATATATATATATATATATATATATATATATATATATATATATATATATATATATATATATATAATATATATATATATATACAAGCACATACATAAAATTTTTTCAGGGTATGCATAAAGATCCAGAAGTGGTTATTGAAATATTGGTTACTCGTACCAATGAAGTGAGTTATTCATTTTATTATTTGTTACTTCAATATTAATCTATAAAAAATTTACTATTTTATTTTTATCTGAAAGATATATGAGGATTGTTTGAATAAGCTGAGTAAAAGTTAATGATTTTTTTAAAAATTTTAGTCTAGTTTTTTATTTTTTTTAACTTCAAAAGTCTCTTTTTACTGACTGTATATGGTTGTTTCTTTTTAATTGGTTTATCTTTTTAGGAGCTTGAAAAAATAAGAAAAGTCTATGAACTTAGTAAGTGTCAATTAAAATACTTTAGTAGTCTTTTTGGTGAAAGATAAGCTTTGCTGTTAATTTAATTTTCTCTAAAGGATATAATGAGGAACTTCTTGATCACATTGAAGATGAAACTACTGGAGTTTTTCAGAAAATGCTTATGAAGTTAGCTACTGTAGGTCAATACATTTAATATATTTTTAGAATGGAACTTTTTAAATTAAATTTATTGAAAAGATTAAAGAACTAATTTTAAATGAATGCTAAAAGTAGGTTTTGTCCACAGAAAAAAACAAGGTGTGATTGTTCAAGTTCTTTAAAAGTAAGGTAATAAAAAATAAAAAAATCTATTAATCTGAGTCTATGTTGCTAGCTTAGTGCATATTGGTTGATGTTGGTAGCTATGTTAATTAACTGTTTCAGTTCTTACACCAATTTAAATTGTAATATTTTTAATAAAAATGTTATATAGCTGTATTAACAGGAAAACTGACTAAAGTTAACATTATTATTAGTTGTTAATAGTATTATTGTTCTTTTAGTTTTTTATGGGTCAGTTCTAAAACTTTTTTTTTTTCTGTCAAATATATTTTAAAAGATTTTTTCCTTAATGATGTTACATAAATTTAAAAAGACAATTTTCAGTAGTCGTAGTTTTTAATTTCTTTTAATAGCATGCTTTTTTTTCAACTGTGAATTTGACCATAAATTTTTATATTTTTCTAAGGGGCAAAGAGAATATCAATATGAGTGGATTAAAGAAGATGCTGCAAGAGAAGCAAGAGCTCTATCTGCTGTATGCTAATATAATATGAAGTTATATTATAAAATTTTTTTATTTTGAACATTTTGTATGCTTTTTCACAGTTTTAAATAGTGATGTTAATTTTTATGATGAATCTTTTTTTAAAGTATATAATACATAATCTATATTCAATTTTAGCTGCTGGATGCTGGTGGAGATTATTTAGATAAAAAAATTCGAGATGTGTTTTGTCGCTATCCTTTTCCTCTGTTGCATACAATTTTAACAGAGTATACTAAGGTATAACTGTTATATATATATATATATATATATATATATATATATATATATATATATATATATATATATATATATGTATGTATATATGTATATATATGTATGTATATATGTATATATAAATTAGTTTTAATTGGGCTACCCTTTAATCTGATATGGTTTGTGGTCAGGAAAATAAGTTCAAAATTGCAAGCTTAAATAATGGCTGCTCAAGAGACTCAAAGTTTTAAAAAAAATGGTGATAAAATAGTAAACTTTCTTATCACATAATATTGATTGATTATAAATGTTACAATTTATTTAAGTATTTTATACAATGTTTTATCAAAGTATTTACAACTTGTAATCACTTTCTATTCTGCTTTAAAGTTTTTCTTTAATGGAATGGTCATGTGATTTCTGTGATATTTAACAATCTGAAATATTAACTGCTGTTCAGCTTCATCAAGTGTTAATACATTATTGATGTCTGTTGCTAACTTAACAGCACGCTCAGTGCAGTCATTGGTGACTTTTGCTTGCTATTTTTTGCTTGGCAGTGAGATAGGTAGGACAGAAAACCCATGTATTAAATGTAAGAAAAATTGGATAAATTTTAAGCGCAGTGAACAGATTTATTGATCTTTGAGTGATAAAATCTGATAGAGTCTTTTCCTGAAAGTGTGCAACTAATTTTGAATCAACTCTTCTGAAATCAGAAATGTCCTCTCATTTTCTTAATTGCAATGTCTGCTATCTGTTTGTCAATAGCACCATAAGACTCAAGAGTTTAGAGTAGATAACATTTGTTGTATGGAGCATCAGAACTGTTTGGAACTTTAAGCCAGACTTTCACATAAATGGTGATAATTAAAAGACAGATACAACAAAGACCCTGTAGTTCATATACTGTAAGTTTGAATTGTCTACAGAACAAATAGATTTTAAGACAGTATATTCCTTTTGCCATCCACCTGGCACGATGATAGGCTCCTGGAGGGCTGAATTGAATTACATCATTATTTTCACCCAGTGTGATTAGTGTCAGTTGGATGAGCTCCAGTTAATCCTTTTGTGGTTGAATGCTTTTGGAGAGAGTTGATTCCTAAGGAATTCTAACATATTTTCTTCATCTGGTTTAGCCATACACATTCAACAACTGTAAGTTCAGATTTAACTTCATTGTCAGGAGCCTCAATTGTACTGAATTGGATAGCGTCAATAAGTTTCCAATGTTCTTTGAACCGACTAAATATCCCAATCTGTGGACCTGAAGTACTCCAATCTGTGGATCTGAAATATTCCAATCTGTGGACCTGAAATATTCCAATCTGTGAGACTGGAAAAACTGGTCAAATACTGCAGCCAAAACAATTTCAAGGATATGATGACTGCAGGATAAAAACAGTAAATATTTGTTATATGTTTTTTGAATGATAGTAATTGCACCAGCGTGAACATTATTGTTGGAATTTGTGTCAAAACAAAGACCTGCCAGCCAATCTGGAACATCTTTCCATTTTTTCAACACTTCAACAACTGAGTTTCCCATAAGCTGACTAGTACTTAAAGAAAGTTTAGGAATTGCTAATAGTTTTTCAACATTTACATCTGATATAATAATTGGCATCCTGTCAGCCAGGTTTCCATATGTGTCTAATAGAATTTCATTGTAAAAATGGGCAATTAGGGGTGTATTTGGCACAAAAGTTTCTTAAATATTTTGGTCTATTGATTTTCTAAGTGTTTCTTGAGCTCTGTATATTGAGCTTGCAGATAGTGTCATATCTTTAATGTCAATGCTAAGAGTTTTAAGGACTGGCACAACAATGTGCATAGCCTGTGCCAATGTAGTTTTTGTATGATCAAGACTAGCGATAAAAAATGAATTATCAATAACACTATGTGGCTTTGGTGCTAACTTTTTGTTTTGTTTAGCTAGAGTTTGAATAAGATGGTTTTCTAATAAAATGGTTTTTTTAGTCTTTTATTGGTGATACTTGCTAATTAACAGCTCTTCATCATCAGTTTCTTCATATTCTGAAACTGAAATATGTTCAACCAATCTGGTCTTAGTATATTTTTTTACTTCAGTTGCTTTTTTTTTGTGATGCTCTTCTTGGAAATGTCAACACACTCATTTTTGTTCATGTTCTTTAAATTCTAAATCTTCTGTGCCCATTACCATTTTCCTTTTTTCTCTTTGGTCTTGTGGAAAATTTATGTCTTGTTGAATTTTTATAAGTCTGTCACAATCTGCATGGGCCCCACATCAAACAGCTTATTAAATTTGTTCATCAAATCAGTTTCCAATTTTAACTGTCTTTCAGCTCTGCCAGACTTTTTCCCAAATTTAACATAAGAGTTATACAATACTTTTAGTTTAGCAATACCATTCCTTTTTTGTGTTGTTGGAACATTGGTAATAAATCAAATTTGTAAAACCCCATCAATAATGTTGGAACAGCTTTGTGAAAGATCCATTTTGTTTGTCTTTAAGTCATAAAAGAGGCGTCATAGGACAAGACTAACTGTGAGCTAACAGCTTGAACAACTTAGTTTATCTAGAACTGGTAATTGATGACCAACTAGCCTCACATTAGTGTCACATCTTGTTTTAATAACCTTTTTCTTTGACATTTTGACTTTGATTCAGTTATTGCTAAATATTATTATTTCACTAAAAATGAAAATTATATATAACATACATATTCACATAAAAATGTAAATATTCAGTCACTACTAAGCAAATTTATTGAAACTTAGATGAATTGTCTTTGTTTGCCCAATGAGTACCTAGATCCAATTAAAACCAACACAATTGTAAACAAAAGTAAAATGAACACTATGCAATATGCTAATGAGTTATTTTATCAAATTTAGTAGATTAATAGGCAAAAGCAGAAAAGTAAAGTGAATTGAGCTGTCACATAATATGTGTGTGTGTGTACAGCATGTGACAAAATTATTCATACCCCAAGCATATTACTAAACTTTGTTTTCATACTCTAATGTGTTATTTTTTATTGCTATGAAAAAATAAATATGTGTAAACATGATAATAAAGAATAATTCTGTGTTGATAATTATGATGCTAAGTTATTATGTTTGGTTGTATTTAGCATATAACATAAAAAGTGCAATTTAAAATGCGGCATAAGTATTCATACTTATTGAATTATTTATTGCTGTAAGTTTATGTAAGCTGTATGTATGTATGTATGTATGTATGTATGTATGTATGTATGTATGTATGTATGTATGTATGTATGTATGTATGTATGTATGTATGTATGTATGTATGTAGGTATCTATGTATCTATGTATCTATGTATCTATGTATATATGTAAACATATATCTCTACAATATTTAATATAATTGTGATTATTTAAATATAATTAACTTTAGCTTAACTTTAGCTTATTTCCTGTTTGAATTGTTTTTTTAAAATAGTTTAGAGATCGTGATATAGAAGTGGATATTGTTAAAGTTCTGAAGGGCAACTTTTGTCGTTGTGTTCTTGCAATAAGTATGAACTTAATTTTTTTTTTGTTTGTTTAAATTTTCACAATTTTCTCATCTATATAGTCACAATATTTCAAGCAATAAAGTCTATTTTAGATTTTTTTGAATTTTCATAAATTGCTATCAATATTATTAACATCAAAATTATTGTCAAATTTTTCATCATCATCACTATTATCAAATTATTTTATTATTATAACATAAACTATAGGCTATTATTGCTTTTTTAAGTCAGTCTAGATTGCCGACCTCTCTTCCATTAACTGGAAGTGCACAAAACACTGCACTTAAGTAAAGCACTTAAATATGTAGAGGAATTAATTAATAAAAGCTCTAAGTATCAATTAATTAAAAAGTTAACCAGCAATAAATCAAATTTTGAAAAACTTTGTGACTTAGATTTAATTTTAATTTTTTAAGCACTTAGCCTTTGTGACTTTAAATGTAAATACATTTGCTAACTTTAATTAACAAATAAATTTTAAACTTTGCTGCAACTAAAGGAATTCAACTTTTAGTCACTACTTTTCTGCCTTTCCAAACTTGAAAACCTTTTCAATGTAATCTTTTAGTTGAATTAAAGCATAGAGTTCTTTATTTGTTTTTAGTTCAATTCATCCAAAACCCACCAAATTATTTTGTTCAAAAAATTCACAAGTCTCATTATGGTGCAGTTGATGATGACAGGACATTGTGTCGAATTATAGTTTCTAGGGCTGAGGTAAAAATTCATCATTTAAATATTTTAGTGCTTCTTGTTGTTCTTTCCAAAACAAACAATGGCTTGTCATTTAAACTATGTTGTTAATTTATCTGATTAATTTTTTTTTTTTTATTGTTTTCTATGTTATTAGTTTAAAGTTGTTAATAAAATGTCATTTACATATTTGATTTTTTTAAATTCTTGTTTCTTTTCCAATGCTTAGAATGATTTGGCCATGATAAAACAACTTTTTTTTTTGCGTTTCGGAATTGAGATGTTTGACTACATTGAACAAGTGTGTCATAGTCCTATAAAAGGTCTTGTGTTACGCTTGATTGGAAGTAAGTTGTTGCACAATAATTGATAACAGATGTATCATTCAAATCAAAAGAACATTTCTTATTACAAGTTACATATTTGTCAAAAAAAAAATTTTTTCCTTGTGTTGTATGCATTTATCATTTTTGTTCTCTATTTTAAGAAATTTTAATCTTTTACACCTCAGAATTTTACATTTAGATTTATTTTCTCGTGAAGAAAAAGAGATGGTAAGATTGTATTGTAAATAAGTTGGTAAACTATTTAAGGTTGTTGTGTTTATTACACAATAATAATGTCATGCAATTATGATTATATTTTATGTGAATATTTTTAATCTGTGATAATATTTTATACGTTCAAAAAAAAAAAAAAAAAAAAGTAAGGTAATAAATAACTGTTATTAGTGGCAGTAATATTGCTGCATGTCATTTTATTTGCAAATGCAGTAGTCTAACGGACAACTAGCTAAACTGTCTCAGGATGCACACTGCTCATTCCAAATGACTTTTAACTTGACTCATATAAATATTGTTTCTATGTAAAATACCGATTCTATATAAAAATTGTTTCTATATAAATAATCTTTTTTACATAAAAAATCATTTTTACATAAAATATCATTTTTACATGAATTATTGTTTTTACATGAATTATTGTTTTTACATGAATTATTGTTTTTACATGAATTATTGTTTTTACATAAAAAAAATCGTTTCTATATGATTGTTAAAGAAATTGGCATTTCTTTTTTCTTTTGCCCATTCGTTTACTTATTATGGAATATTGTTACAGAGGATATCAAATAGTTTGCCACCGATTTGGGCTGAAGATGGGAACATTCAGCTTGATCAAAGACTTACTTTTCCAGATATTATAAAGATCATTTTACGAAAAACAAAAGTTGTGAACAAGTTTGTTAAGATACTAATTGCTAAGAGAGAGGTTAAAACCTTTTTTTATTTTTTTATTTTTTTATTTTTTAGAGTTTTTGATGATTTCAATAATTTTTTGTTATTAATCATTTTTTATTTGTTTGATAGAGAATGCGATTAAAAGAAAATGAAGAAGAAAGTAGTGAAGATTCTGGTGAAGAAAACGAGAATGTGAAAGATGAAGAGAGTGACACAGAGAAAGTTGCAGCAGATATGGATAGTGAAGAAGAAGAGAGAAGAGAGGCTCAAGAAGCTCAGAGACAATTGCGAAATGGGTTAAAAAACATGTCTTTTGGAGAAAATGAAGGTAGTGGGGAAGGAGACTTTAAATCTGTGTTTCACTCAATATCATTTGCACAAGCTTCCAGGGGTATTGTCTTATTACTTGAGATTTATGGGATTGTTCTGATTAAAATATTATGAACTTTATGGGATTATTCTCAATAAAATATTGTTTAGATGAAAAATAATTATTGTAATATTTTGTGTCAATCTGCCATGTTGCGTTTTATCGAGTGTGAGTATGGATTATTTTTTTATTTTAAGGTATTTTAAAGAAAACTGAACCTGAAGTAGAGACTAACGAAAACCCTGAACTATTGGTCACACTTGAAGATGATCTCGGAAAGCATTCTAGTTCTAGTCATAAGACGGCAAATCTAAATGGTCCTGTTATTGACCCTTCATTTATTGGCCGAGAAAATAGGAGGGGATTAAAGAAACTGAAACCAAAAAAGGTTGTAGTTTTTGTTTTTTTTGGTTTTGTTTCTTATTTTTCGCATTCTTTTAAAACAATTTTTTTGAACTTGTAATTACATTGCGCTGAAGCAATCGTGTCAAGCGGTAGAATCACTCCATCACATGCTCGATTGGCTTGATGCTTTCTTGCAGCGAACACTAAGTTGCAATTATAAATCTTCTCTTCCATAAAAACTCTCCTCTATAAATTTCCGGAAATCTTCAAAAAAATACGATCAATGTCCAATGCCGCAATCTGCTTGTAGCGAACTAAGGTGGTTGCGGAGATGCAAGACGTCAAGTTGACAATTTCCTATCATGTCTTGTTGCAAACTGATGTTTAGTCTACGATGGTTTGGGAGTAGAAGTCAAAAGATGCAAAGAAAATCGAGAATGTGCTGCTGCATGCTTTTTCTTTAGATGCCTACGCAGCATATAGTTGTTTACAAAGCGGAAGATAAGTGGTGAGGAGCAAGTGAATGTTTTTTGACGGATATGAAACGTTTGGCGTGTAAATTTTTTGGGGAGGAGTGTAAATATATTGCGTGGAAGCAATCGTGCAGAGTGGTAGAAAAAATTGTTGTTACGTTGTTTTCTTGTGTTAATGGCTTTTAACTATAAATGTTTTTAAAGATAATTTGAGGTTTCTCAGGAAATACTAATTGCATTTGAATAAAACCAACTCTATTTTAAAACTGGATTATCTGAATCTTCTTACATTTTAATAAATTTATCTTACACATTAATGACTGTTTCTACATAGTCATGGAACCTGGTGCAGTTATTGATAATTGCTTTCTTTGACAAGGCCTTGAATTCTTTCTTGGTTCTGGTAACTAACTCCCCTTGGTATTGCATGGGGACTTGTTGGTCTGTCTTTCAATTGTGCTTTATACAAAAATGTCCGTAGGATTTAAGTTCGGTGAGTTTAGGAGCCAAACATAACGATTAATATAGTCACATGCAGACTGCAAGCAGTGTGATTTAAATTTGTAAAAGAGAATTTTTATGGAAGAGAAGATTTAAAATTGCAACTTTGTATTCTCTGCGAGAAAGCGGCGGAACTTCACTCTTTTAAGTATACGTGTTTCATATTTATATTTTTAGTTCCGAGGGACTGTAAAAGGTATTTCGATGAACAATTTTGACGCCTTAAAAGATGCGCAGGCTGTTGGAAAGTCAATGCTGCAAAAAAGTAAATTACTTATTATTATAGAAATTGATTATATATATATATATATATATATATATATATATATATATATATATATATATATATATATATATATATATATATATATATATATATATATATATATATAGTAGTTATTTGTTTCTATTTGTAAAGATAGGAATACTGAAAAAATCCTGCAGTTTTTAGCATCTCGGAATAATGCACAAAGACAATTGATCATTCGAGAATTTTTTAGACGATACCGAAGGGTATAATTTTTTTGTGTATTTGTAATTTCTTTTAAAAATCTTGCTCAGTAGAGCTTAGCAAAGTTTTATTAAGGATTGGTTTTTAACAAACAATGATAAATAAATTATCAATTTCTATATCAGTTTTTTAAGGTATATCGAATTTTCTGAAGTTTATAAAAGTTAGTGAACGGAAACGTTCGACTTCATTATCGGTTTCGACCGAAAACCGAAAATTCTGTTTCAGCAACATTCGACTTGTTCATATTCGGTGGGAGTTTTGGTTCAAAATCACCATAATGAAGCGAAATTTTGATAAGGATATTTTGTTTAAGTTTACATTCTGTGGTCTGACCTAACAAAGTCCTAATTTAAGAAATGACAAATTTTGTATATATGATATAAACATTTGGGGAAAATAACTAAATTTTTTTATCTAAATGTTTATTTTATAAAAACGAAATTTGTCATTTATTAAATTAGGACTTTTTTAAAGCATTGGACTTTGCTAGGTCACACCACGGTAACTTGTTTTAAATTAGATATGGGATCATTAAGATTTTCTTATTAAAATTGGGATTTTAATTTTAGTTTTTCTTTTTTTTTGGCGTGGGGGCATATTTAGTTTTTAATTATAACAGTTGTAATTTTAATTAAAAACCACGTTACGTAGTTAATTCAAGTTGTTAGTCTCAAATCATTCTTCAAGTGAACTTCAAATGTTTAAATGTTTATGCGTCTAAATCAGCAAAGCTTTTGTTTTTACAAGTATATATTTATACAATTTAAAATTTGTTACAGAAATAAGTTTAAGATTTTTAATTGAATAGCGTTTCTGCGCCATGTCTTAAAGGGTTGAAAAAAAATAACAAGGTATATATGCGATTTATTTCAAATGACTGACATACAAGTTAGTCCTTCATTTGTAATTCGTTTAAAGCCAAAAAATCAAATGCCGAAGCTTAAGTTTTATTGCAATTTCCAGGACCTTGTCGACGATATCCGAATGCTTGCTCCCCAGCACGAAGACATAGTCTTGGCATTATTGCTATCCAATCAAATTTATGATGCGGCATCTCTGTACAGCGCTCTCAAGGTTTTTCTCATTTAATTTTTCTTTTAGCAGTAATGTGTGCAAGAAAAGTATAATTATAATCAGTTTCCGGCTATGGGTCTGGTTTCATTGCTTATTGGGGTTATCTTTCGATTTGCAATATTTTAAATATTTATCTTACAATAGTTAAATATATACTTTTTGTTCCAGAATGAAGATTTGACCATAAAAATCGATGTTTTGATTGAAATACTTTGTACGCGCCAAAATGATGTAAGGTTTTATTTTATTAAAGTCCCATCGCAGATAGTGTGGTATGTTCATGTATGCTGATTCGTCGCTTTTTTGTGGATAAAACTAGCAATTGAGGAGTTGTAGTTAGCGCGCGTGTTAGATTTTGTTTTATCTTCATGTTTTTTAAATTCTTTTATAGGAAATAGCAATCATTAAGAGAGCATTTAATGGAAGTAAGTAAAGAACTTGATATTATAGTATCGTAGTTACCAAACCTCTCTCTTACTTAATACGATATTTAAAGTTTTTTTTTTTTTCCCCCAGTATTTAACTTGAGTTTGCAAGAAGAAATTGAAAAGATTACTTGCGGCTATTTTAAAAAATTGATGTGTGCTATTGTTGAGGTTAGTTATTTTTTTTGAATGAAAATTCAAACAGGCGAAATTTTTATTTTTTTCTCAACATCTCTAATTTTTACTACTAATATATCAAACTATTATATAACAAATAGAACTTAACAAAACATGAAATTATATTTTAAAAATTATTAGCTGTTTAAATTGAAATTCTGTAACTTGTAAGTATTTTTAAAAAACATGAACTTTGATGTTTTAATTTTAGTGTCAAAGAGAGGAAAATGATGAAGTTGATTATACCCTAGCAAAGAAGGATTCGCAAACTCTTTACGAGGTATAGAACATCTATGAAATACACAAAAGATTATGGTAAAAAAGTAACAAACTTGTTCCTTCAATTTAATTTTTTTGTTTAGACAATGCTACGCAGACCGACTAACCACGAGTTCTTCATCGACTTATTCGCAACAAGAAGCCTTCCTCACATCGAATTAGTCTGTGATCTTCTTACTGACGTAAGTAACAATACTTGATTTTTAACAAGTTGCCTTTTAGTAACCCAAATACTTATTGATCAACTTCTCGATAGTTTCTTAAGAGTTACTTTTTTCTAGATGACGAACGCGGACATACTTGAAAAATTAGATGAAGTTATACAAGGAATTTTCTTGGAGGCTATTACAGCCATTAGTTAGTGAAAGCATATTTCTTGAACTTTATAAATTTTATAGGAAAGTTTCGTCCTATTTAAAGTTTAAATCCTTTTTTTTTATTTTTTATTTTATTAAAGTTTGCAATATACGTGATCCGCCTATGTTTTTTTCGGAACGTATCTATCGAGCAATAGCTTATGACCCTCCAGACTATTCTATGCTTATTCGATGCATAATTTCACGATCAGAGGTTTGAGATTCTACATATACTTCTTTGTTCAAATATCTTTACTTTTTAACAGTACAATTACACGCTCGCAAGTTTATTAAGTTGCATTTTAAAATATTTCTTCTGGCCATTTAGATTGATTTACAAGTTGTTAAAGCGGTGTACCGGCGGACGTATGGGACAACTATATACGCTATGGTTGATCAAGCTGGGGATTTGAAATCTAAAAAAATTCTTCTGGATATTGTTAAAAAATAATTATCTTAAAATACTTTGATATTACTTTTTATTATATTGCTAAAATTAAAATAACTTTTTTAAAAACATTCTGCAGAAGCATATGTAACTAATTTTCCATTTTTTGAATAGTTTTAATCTTGTATATAGCATGTATATAGCAGTTATGTATAAATGCTTCTATCCACAAAATCTTATTTTGCCGAGTCTTTTGAGATCAAACTTTAAAAAATGTAACATTTGAAAATGTCTAAAATGTTATGTTTTTTAAGATAATTCAAAATTTTGTCCATCTCAAAAGCTTCTATTTACTGGCAACTCTAAAAAAATAATGGAAAGATTGCGAGTACTGCCAAATAATGGAATCTTCATTTGCCCTTCACAGTTACAGTGTAAAGGGCAAACGAACACGTTCCATTATTTCGATGAGACTACAGAAAATTTTTACATCGGTGAAAACACTTCATTAACAATATCCGATAACAACAGTTAATATTGCACCCGGAAAAACTTTACAAGGGTAAATATATATCATTCATAAAATATACAAATTAAAATTTTGTAAAAAAAACTTCAAACGAAGCATTAATAAAACCTAATTGAACGGAGATTATTTGTAGATAACTTCATTTTGTTTAAATGTTTTTTAGCCTGCAAAAACAAAAACATACGAGAAAGTTAGTCTATGCAGGTGATAATATGTAGCAGCAAGAAGTATTTTGACTTGTTGCTGATAGATCCGTGGTCTATATATACAATTTCTTTTCATGGCTATGAAATTCGCAATCAGGAAAAAGATTTGCTACGCTGTCAATAAATCATCGCCCCTTTAGCGGATTACTATTAATGACTGAAAATACCAGTGTCCTGCATCATGCCACTGCCGTCTAATGGACTTTGTTGGTAACCTAAAAAGTTTTTGAAAGGCCTTAGAATAGGGACACATTAAGTGAAAGAATGAACGTTTTTCAACAATAAGTAGTTGCTTACTATTTAAAGATTGTTGCGGCCTTCTCTGGTTTCTTTTATCAATCAAACCCCCAAGTGAAATACGTTTGTCGGCAACATCTTCGCCTAATTTTTCCTCGTCACCGCGCCTTTTTAAACAAGCAGCTTTTGGGTTTAGATTGCGCTCTATGTAAAAATAAAAAAACATGCTTTTTTTTCATTTAAGAAATTCAACTCATTTGTTATTTGTTTTTGTTTTTAAAACATTAATAAAATACCTCGTACTTGAGACTCGAGTGAGTTAATTATAGTGACAGCTTGATGTAAGACAGTTAACTAGAGGAAAAATTAGTCAATATCTTTTAAAGCTTACACTATTAATTAATACAATCAAAGAAAGTTAGCAACAATATTTTAAATTCTCTAGAAGCTTTAAAAGGAAATTCAGTAAATAGAAATTTAAAAAGCTACCTTGGTTTGCGGATTCTCATTTTTTAAATGTAAAGAACACATGCGACCAAGTTCTTTAAACGCTTCGTTAATATCTCGAACACGCACCCTTCAATAAAAATTGCAAAGGTAATAATTTCTTGAAATTTTCTTATTTCGATTGGTAAATTAATTTCGAATCAGAAATATATTAGGAGTTTTTTCAAACCAGAGATATTAGGAATATAAACCTTTCTCTGGCGTTATTAGCATGCCTTCTCTCTGACTCCCGTAGATATTTTGGCTCTGAATCGTCATCACCACTCATTTCAATAAGATCAGAATCGTCTACTTTATGTCTCTTTTTAACTTTGCTTTCGCTCTTTGCTTTTTTTTTTCCTATTTCTAAAAAACAAAAGTTTTAAACAAGAACGTAAAAAACCTTTCGAAGTGTTTGATTTTGAGACCAAATTTACTATTTTATATACTTGGAAAGATTTCAAATTAGTTAAATTATAAAATATTTTTCATAACTTAAACAGATTTATTACCTAATTGATTACCTAACAACGTCTGAGGAGTGGATAAATGTGAATTTATATGACTATTGTTATCTATTGTTGCGCTACCGTCAATAGGTGCATTATGTAGTTGATCGGTAAGAGTAGGTGGGTAGCGACCTTGGTGAACGTATGGACTTCTTGCCAAAGAGCTCTCTGCGTGATTTTTTAAAACCCATATAGCGTCATCCAATGTTTCCTGCATCCGGTTCTAGAAGAAGAATTTAAGTATTACGTTTTTAAAAATATTCTTGATTGAGAGAAGAGAAAGAGAAAAAAAATCATACATAAGAAAATACCATTTGCTGAATGTTGTCAAACGATGCGGGGTTAGTATTTGTAGACAAGGGAGCATTAGTACGATTACTTATGAGAGGAGGAGGGGAGGCAACAGGTGTTGAAGGGTTAGAAGGAAAACTTGCTGTGGAATTCGTTTCGTTCGAATACATCTAGTAAAAAAAATTTTTTAAAAACAATCAAATATTCATTTATTCATTTTACATATAAGTACAACTGAGATTTTAAAATTTATATATAAAAAACTTACCGAAGCAAGCGCTTTACCAAGAGATTCAGCTGTTTGAGAATTCCCACTGCATTGGTTAGATTCACTAGCACGAGGAAGCGCTAAAAGAATAACAAGTTAGATTAAAAATTAAAAAACAATTATGTATGGGATTTATTGTTGTAACTTGACGCTTACTATCATCAAAACTTGATGTTGCAACAAATTGGTTGGAGGATGAGTTTAAAGAGGAAGAACCATGTTGCCTAAATGAAGACATTGGAGGAAGTGACGGTGGAAGACGAGAATCAATAAGTTCCATTGTTGAGTACTAAATAAAAACGAAACTGACATTCACCATCTAGAACTCACTCAAAAAACGCTTTTATAAAGAAATTAACAAACTTACGAATTCTGGAGGTAAAGTAGAATACGGTCCTGTCATTGCATGTGTTCTAGAGCTAGTCATATGATGACCCCAAGGATCAGGTGACCCATGCTCTAAACAAATTCAAACCAAAAACACGCTTAATCATAATTTAAAAGCTTCCTTACAATAATTCTGCATAAAAAAAGACTATTACCTAGATAATAATCATTGCCATATATTCCACCTTTAGGTGAAGAGTAAGGAAGAGATGGATCACCAGGTATCATATCTTCAGAGTTTGGTGAGTAAACCTGGAATAAATTAAAATTCCTCTATATGGATAAATAATCGAAATAAATATTTAATAGACAAAGGCAGCGTAGCTGAAAAGGTATTTTCCGCTTTTCGCAAATCGATTGCACAAAATAATTTCTCTGAAGAATTGATTGCTGCTGGACAACAAAAGGTTGCAAAAATCAACATAAGAACTTATTTGAAAATCTTACAAAAGTATTGCCCCAGAAATCCATTACAAAAGAACGCTTCATAGCGGTCAGGCGTGTGCCGACTAGGAGCGAAACAAGTCGCGTGCTAATATTGAATTTGAAGTGCAAATAATTGCTCGTTCTAATCACCGGTTTTTTAATACCGATTTAAATGACCAAGTTAACCATAAGACGTCAATAGCTCTTAAACTGAACTTACGAAATAAGAGTTGGAGAAATGATTGAGCTTCTGGTTTCCATTTACAAACGCCATGTTAATTTACATTTGTTCTCTGGTATTTTTCTTTCTCACTTTTTTTAGTATTTCTCGGCACAATGCGTGAGAAAGATAAAAAAAAAAAAAAAAAAGATTTTCTTTAGTAAGGGATTAAACAAAAATATCTTTTCACAAAAGAAAATTTTCTTTATAAAACGTTTTTACGATTTTACCAACGTGATAATAACGCTCAAGCGCTGGAAAAAGAACCTTTTGAAGACAACAAACAATGGACCCTAAAATATGCTTCTTTTATAAGAAGTTTATAAATCAGCAAGAACAAAGGCAGGATTTTGTTTTTAGGCATAACTGAAGGAAATAAATTCTGAAATAAGAATCGCCGCTACACGTGAGCGATAATAATACATCGATAATAATACATAAAAACAATAATAAAAGGAAGCAGGTGCTTAAGATAAAATGACGATAAATAAATAAAATTTGATTGTATTCGTCACGACTTAAGTTTTAAACGATGAAAGTTACGGTTGATGTTCACTAAAGTTAACTTCTGACGCATTTTTCTCATAGCTCATTTTTTAATCGAGATTTTTTTAATGAATTAAAAAAAAAACTTGCTTCTAAATTGGAAAAGTCAGAAAAACTTAACTGATCATTAAATCTTTAAAAAGGCCACTTTCAAGCTTTGACATGTAAAAAAAATGATGGAAGAAAAATATCTTACCGTTCAACTTTTATTTTTTTGCTTAATTTTAAGCGCAAACAAAATTAGCAAGTCTTATTACCCTTTTAAAGCGTATGAATAAATATATTGCAAAAAACTCTCAAATTTGCTTATCTTACTCCGAATATGTTTCGTGTTTCAAAAAGTGACCATTTAAAAATGAGTCTAAATTAAAATGCAGATTTTTAATCACTTAAAAAAAAAAAAATACACAAACGTCATTAAAGAATTTCAAATTTAATAAATAACTCATTTACTCAATTTAAATTAGTTGCGTAAACTATTAAGTATTTTCTGTTTTGTATTCCCTATTGCTTTTCTTGACTTTTCTATTCGAATTCTCACAATATATCAAAGGTAGTCTTCAAGGTTGATTCATTTATGTTGATCTTTTTTTTTCCCCTTAGCTGCAACGTCTTGAAGCACTTCCCATCCTTGTCATTCACTGCTCTACAACATGATGGAAAAAAATTCTGATGAAAGTTGTAGAAAATAAATTTTTAAGGGTTAAAGCCAACATGATTGTAGGGTTGGATAAATTTTTTTACCACTTGAGAAGAATATTTGATGTGATTGCCATGAATACTGTCCATCCACTCATTTTGTTACTATGCAACAGAGGAAAAAAAACTCATGGTTAATATCTGTGACCCAACAAATTAAAAGCATTTTAAGAGCTACTTTAAATTTTCATACGTTTCTTTGATCAGAACTGCATAATCAACTGGAAACGATGGTAGCTGATTAGCAGCAATAAGACTCATCTTAGAACCATCAACAAACAACTTCCACTCATCTAGATTACAATTTATGTTAATGGCTGACATTAAACTGTAGATGCTGTTATAAACAGCAACATCAACCTCCTGGTCTAAAAATGGAATAAGTTTTTTTTAACAATTACAGTATAGAGATGTACAAACATCACTTGCCAAGAGATTTTACTGCTTTAGTCTTGAACCTAAAGCCTGCCTTGTTCTTTAGAAAGTTCAAATCTAATCTCATTTAATCCCAATTGTGTTGAGGTACAGTTCAGCAGATGTGGATGGCAGGTAACTTGTACATGTAAAGATGTTGATTCATCACTACAAGCATCCTAATGTTCTTCCTTACTGGATTATAAAAAGATTCAGGCGCTTTTGGAACTATTACTATTTCAAAGGTATTGGACTTTTTTTTTTTAGTTAAGACCTTTGTCAATTACATGATCTGTTGATTTTCTCCAAACTATTTGGACTGTGAAAGGCATAAAAGGCTTTTTTTATTCAATTATTTGCTTTGATTCATTTAATTACAGGATGTTTGTCATTTAACTTTTGTCCTTAACTTTTTTGCAATGGAAACACAAACTCTAGGCTTTTTTAATCATAATTTTGATTCTTTTTGTAGTGAATTAAGAGATCTTTTTTTTAGCCAAAACAATTCTTTACCTATATAACTTTGAACTTCAGTCATCAACACCTGGTCCACCATAGCCACATGGATCTTTTATTTGACTAACTGTACACATTGTTCCAATTCAAACTACATTTTATCTAGTTTACATTACTATAATTTTAGATCAAGGATTATTTAATTTGATAAATGTAAATACTAATTGCAAATATATTGTGCAAACTTTACCAATGAGATCTTTAGTTTCTCTTTTTTACTCAAGTTTCAGTAATGAGCTCACCAGTAATCTTGTTATAAGTTTTATTTTTACATATTTTGATAGTGAACTCTGTATTTTGCATACATTAGTCATAATATACCAAAATTTCTTTTTTGTTTGCTAAATTATTATACTAATTAATTTTAAATATGTTGATTCTATAACTATTTTTCTTTATTCAACTATTTGAATCTTAAATAAAGGAATGTTTTGTTTGAATAGCTATTTGAATTAGGATTCTTAGATTAAAAAAAATAATTTTTCAAAAAGAATTTTAAAGTTATAAAATGTAATAAAAGGAAAAAAAACTGTTTATAAATACTTTTGTCATTTGTGTTTAAAAATTTACTACTTTTACATTAAATTATGTTAAATCATGTTAAATTGTACAAACGTTAAATTGTATTAAACTTACTGATCGTGCTGAAGAATTTTTTGATGGTTGTTTGTAGCGACGCCCTAAATAAAAATAACAAGACAAAACTTGATGATCAAGTATTCAAACTAATAATAAGTTTTCGTTGAATAACAAAACTGATTTTCTGATTAACTATTGGTAAATTTAAAAATTAAAAATTATAAAAGTAAATTTTGAAAGAAACAAAACTCTTAAAAAAAAAAAAAACAACTAACATTCTGTATTTTCAACATTATCTGTTGGTGAGACAGCTCTTGTATAAGATATGTTCTAAATAAAAAATCATACATTTTTATACAAAGTCATAAATTACAGGTTGAAAAAACTTTAAGATTGATATTTATTGAAGAACACCAAGTATTGCTCACTACTGAAACTTTAATGAAGAACACTTAGAATTCCATATACTAATATTTATTGAAAAATACCAAAAATTGCACAATATTATTCTACTGAAGAACACCAAGAATTGCACATTAAAGTAATTAGGTAAAAACCAAACTTACATTTTAATTTCACTAAAAAGCTAATGTATGAACTTTATATTTTACTTTTACAACTAAATTTTACAGAAAATGATACACTATTACCATGATATTATATGAATAACATTTCATACTACATTCCAATAGTGAAACTGACATACTCATTACTAAAATATAATAACTAATAGCAGCTTTTGTATTTTATGTCTGAAACACAGCTACTGTTTAAAAAACCCTTGGCATTTAAATCTTCCATGTATTTCTTTTTAATAATATATTTTTGAAATATTAAGCTTACCAAGGACCTCTCTTGCAAAGGTTTTTTCAATAATAATAGACATAAGAAAACTAAAAATCATTATAATATCAATTTAATTAGATATTAGAACAAGTTCAGCAGGCTAAAGAAACCTTTTTCATCAGAATCCTTCACTAATAACCAACACTTTCCAAATGCACAGAGTTGAATAGAGAAACTAACCAATTAACTTAATCTTAATTAGTAACCAAATCACTAGTTTTCTTATATTTTATATTAAAAAGTTACTTTCATTTGCTTTCTGTATCTTTTAAACTGTTATTTCCTCTTGAATTTTGTCTGAAAAGTGGCATAAAGTGTATAAACTGGTAGTAAAGATTAATAATCTGTAATTATTAAATTTACTCAACTTTCATATGCTCAACTTTCTTATGTGTTTAGAACAAAGCAGATAAAAACATTATAAGCAAACAAATTCTTTGAGTAAAGCAATCAAAAAAGAGAACAGTATGTGTAAAATTAAAGATATTAACATACCTGACCTTCATTGAGTAGCATCATGGAAAAGGCATCCCTCTTTACTATAAAAGAGAATTTAAGACTTAAAAAAAGATATAATGGTCACCTTATTTTAAGTGATAAAATTTATGCAAATGCATCTACTCATATAAACTTAGATTTTACTACCAAACTTACAGCAATCCATGGAGTAATAATTTAAACAAAGTCTTCAAGAAGATAAGCTAAATCCCAATGCAGAAATTGAAGTTTAAAGTAACTAATGAAGCCTAATGTCTTTAATTAGAAACTGTTTTTTTAGGACACCATTTTATCAAATGTCATCTTATAAGACACCATCTTAATTGATCCTGTTTATATGATACAATTGGATTCACTTATAAAAACAATACTATTCAAGATTTGATTATACAAAACTTCTCTATTTTTTTTTTTTTCTTCTGCTTGGGAAAATATTTCATTACAGCTTTTTTAAAATGGCTCATACAAGAGCTAACAAAATTTCAACTGAAGGATAAAAGATAGTTATGTAGCTTTTAGTGACTCAAATTATCTGCAAATGTACTTCTTCATTGTTTATTGCAGTATTGATTTTTTATACTTACTACTTAATCTGTTATTTCTGATTATGACAACACACGCACTGCTGTTACTGCTTGTTTTGCAGTTATACATTTTTAATATAATCAGAAGTAGTTAAACATTCCAATTATATGAAACGTAACTGATTCTCTGTTATATTTAGATTAGATCAATTGATGTAAAGCAAATCCTCTGATTTAAAAAAAAATCATCTTACTAGTAGGGCTGTATGAATTTGCAGAAAGGACTTTTCTAGAATTCAAAATCAGTTCACCATCATCTTGAACAAAAATAACTCCTGATGCACCACCATCAAATGGCTGAAAAAAAAAAAAAAAAAAAAAAAAAAAAAAAAAAAAAAACATTTAATAAGGACATTCTATATAAAAATTGTTTATTTATTACAAAAGATGCATCATGCCAAGTAGAACTTAGGAAAAAATTAAAAAAAGATTAAAAAAAGTTAACTTAGTATATTTAAATGGAAAGACAAATTTAAAAACTTACCCTTGCTTCATATGTTGCCCATGACTCGTCATCTTTAAAAAAAGAAAAAAAAAAACCATCCTAAGTTAACTTGTGCACTCTTATTTTCAAAGCATTTTAATTAGGTAAAAGAAAAAAAACTTTTTTAATCAAATCAACACACAATTAGAAACCTCTTTTTATAATAAAATAAAATAAAATAAAATAAAATTATTAAAATCATTATTTTAGTTTCATTATTGGTACTCTTATATAGTTAGCAGTTTTTCACACAAAGGCGTTATTAACAAACTGATACTGTCATCATGCTGTGCCTCATAACAAGAAGTGTCTTATTTATAAATAGAATAATAAATTTATAATGCAGTTTGATGAGATTTCATATTTAAATTTGTTTCTATTCATTTTAAAAGTGATTAGTTTTTTTTTTAAGTCACAGTTGTTTAAAAAATACTTGTATTTTTGCTTAATTTTATTGTTTAAAAATCACTTGCAATTGTTTAATTCTTTTGTTTAAAAAGTAGATTTTTGATAAAAAAAAAATTTTTAACTTGAAAAGCATGTTTATTAGAAATGAAAAATAAAAAAATATTTAAGCAGCTGCATCTTAATTTACATATTTAAAACATTCTGCAACAATAACAAAATAAAATTTCAATGTTACATTTTTTATCATTGTTTTTAGTTATTCATAAAAGAAATTTTTTTAAAAAAATGTATAATAAAATTTGGTTTGTATTATGGTATATTACAAAGAGATTCTCATACTTATGTAGGTAATATGAAGAGATTCTCATTCTTATATAGATAAAAGATATTTATGTAGATAAATAAAGACATTCCATACTTATGTTGATAATATAAAGAGATTCTCATTCATATGTAGATATTATAAAGGATACTCACACTTATGTAAATAATATAAAGGATATACACACAGTAATAGTAAACAAAAAGGCATAAACAAAATGTCTTTAAAATGTTAATTTAAATTTTTGAGTCTTTGTAATTTTTTGCATAGACAAAAAAAAAAAAAAAAAGGTATACTGTAAATATAAGATGGATGTTAATGTATGTCCTATTTAAATATATTGAACATCAACTTATGGAATTTTTATGAGGGAAGTACTAAAATAAAAATAGAACATTTAAAATTATTCAGCTTGTGTAAACTATCCTACAAACATCTTTAGTGTGTTCAAACAATTCATTAAAGATTTTCTTTTCAGTTAGTAAATTTAAAGTGAAAACAAAAGATTTTATTTTTTTAACTTTAAAAGTCTCTGTTTTCTGGAAGCAGATGTTTAACCCACACTTATGAAAAGTTATTGTCATTAAATATTTAAACAAAAGATTAGTAAAACAAAGAACAGGTGTCTTTTAAAACAATAAGTTATAAAAACAATGAAATCAACAATGCAGAAACTTAACTAAAGAATTTTAAAAAAGTAGTTTAAAATGAAGGTATTTTTATTGCAAAAATTATAATTTTCTTATTTTTTTTTTGCCATAAAATTGCTTTTTTAAAAACCAATAATTAAAAAAGTGATTATAAAACTTATAAAATCCTAAGCAACTAAAAAAGAATACCCTGTTATTACAAAGTTGACTATATCATCTGTCTTTTTAAAAACAACCATAATTATTTTGTACTGAATCTAAGATCATATAAACTACCATCTCTTCAACACCGAGCAATAGCATTTGTAATACTCATTTATTAACAACATTAAATTGCTGATAGATACAAATTATTTAAATATAGGTAAAAAAATCTGATAACAAATTGAAAAGATATTTTTCTTTAAAATTTCAAAACTTATTAACATCTAAGATAACCAGCATCAACATCAAAATTTAACATGAAACTCATGTCTGTTAAAAATCAGATTATTATAAAACTTTCTGCAAGCTGCACTTTTTTCTACATTTTGTATTTACATCACACTCAACAGGTGAACATTTCAAACTTTTCTTGTGTTCTAGTAAACCTTTTACAAGGAAAAAAAAATTAAATTTCTTGATTCACCTGGCCTTGACACAGCTGTAACAGGACCAGAATTCTGAAGAGCAGTACTAGAATCAACAGTTGGTCTAGAAACATTGTTTGAATGATTTGGTGGAGTGAACATCTTTAATAAAAATTACAAAGCTTTTAATTAAAACACATCTTTGATATCCTTCTACACTTACATGGATATCTAATAATACAAAGAAAATCATGCATTTATTATTTTGAAAATATATGTTGATTACAAACATACAGGCTTATCAAGTTACATTTTATTTTGGTGAAGAATTCAAAAAGAATATTAAGATTTTATGTTTTTTAGTCAAAAGAAATACATACTTTATGAAACTTTGAATGACAAAAAAACTCCTTATAACTTATTATAGCTTTTTTATTTCTTTTATAGTTGTGTATGTATGTATGTATGTATGTATGTATGTATGTATGTATGTATGTATGTATGTATGTATGTATGAATGTATGTATGTATGTATATATGTATGTATGTATGTATGTATGTATGTATGTATGTATGTATGTATGTATGTATGTATGAATGTATGTATGTATGTATGAATGTATGTATGTATGTATAAAATAAAAATAAAACTATTTTAATAATATACAGAGCTGATGAGCAGTTTTGTATATTCATTAGCAGAAAGTTATATAGTAAATTAAAAAGCTAGGCTGATAAACTGAAAAGGGCAATATTTTAAAAGCAATTTAATAATTCCATGTAATAATATAGTAGCAGCAACAGCATAAACAGCTGCATTATTCATTAAGTTAAAAAGTATAAAGTTGTAGTTTGGTGTCAATATGTAATTAGAATATGCAAACTATATACACATCATATACATATGTAAGTATATACTTTACACATATGAATTTAAACTATATTCAGACCACTTATATATATACCTATTTATTTGTTTTATATACTTAAGTTTTTTATGCATAGTTATGGTCCATAATAAAGTAGATATAACATTGTTAAAGTTTTTTATTTAAGTCATTAATTGACTAGGATTTTTCTTTTCATGCAACTAAAACTATAAAAACTTTTTCTTACAGAAATAAAAATTTAAATCTTCAGGGAAAAACAACATACCGCACTGAAATCTAGTAAATCACTTAGTTCTTTATCATTGTTTAAAGTCATTCTTGTTGTAGCTCCCCCATTACCTGAAAATCTAACATTTTCTGGATGATTCCTATGAAGAAATATTAAAATTTGGAACCAATTTTTTTTTCAGTGAGTGTTTAATACATTTTATATATATATATATATATATATATATATATATATATATATATATATATATATATATATATATATATATATATATATATATATATCTTCAGCTCACTATAAATAAAAGTATACCCGGGTAAGAGGTGCTTTTTATTTCTTTATAGTAGAAATTAAAAAATCTAACCCGGTGGCAGAGCTTGAGTTTCTATCCCATGTATTGAGCCAATCTGCCATGGGTCCATCTCGCTGACTCATGCTCAAAGTGTGGTAAAAAGTTGTTTATTCTTGGTTATATTTTTATATTATACAGCAAAAATTATTCAGCAAGAACCCATTCAGTATATACTTTGAATATGCGCAAAGGAATATTTTGGTGCTTGAGTCAGTCACCTTTTTTTGATCAACAAAGCTACCATTATAAAACACCGCATAAAAGTCGAAGAGACCTGGGGACAAGAAGTTTTGTTTAAAAGTTTTATTTACCCAAATATAACTGGCCGAAAAAAAATTCAGTATGATGAGAATAGTCTAAAAGGCTTTTTTCGGACCTCCTTTTAAACTTGGTGGGTTCTGAAATAAACGTGATTATTTTTTTAGACAGTTTCATCATTCAAATATGATGGAAAAAGTTTTACAATAACTTAAAAAAATGGCATTCTAATAATATTTAACTGGTATTTTTAAGTTTACTACTACTACTACTACTACTACTACTACTACTACTACTACTACTACTACTACTACTACTACTACTACTACTACTACTACTACTACTACTACTACTACTACTACTACTACTACTACTACTACTACTACTACTACTACTACTACTACTACTACTACTACTACTACTACTACTACTACTACTACTACTACTACTACTACTACTACTACTACTACTACTACTACTACTACTACTATTTAAAAAAAAAACAACTGAAGAGTTTGAAACATCATTAAAATCCCCCTAAATTTACCCCAGTTTCGCAACTTTTCTTAAATTACTTTTGCTTAAAAATTTCCCTATTTTTTTCTGAGAATAAGCTTGAGCCAAGTTACTGAAATCTGTTTAATCGGCTCGTTTTCGTGAAAACTTTGAATGTGCAACAGTAAAATGACACATTTAGACGATCGCTTTATTGTCGTTCGCACTTCCAAGCAAAAGTAATGCATTTTTTGTATAAAGTTTTTATTTTTAAGTATTTTTTAAGTACTTTTATTTAGAAGTATAATTATGTCTAAAATAACTTATTTTGAGTGTTGACATTATCTTGAAAACAAGTAACAGCCTACAAAAAATTCTTATATCGTGAAGCGTGAGGGCTCACTTTTTTAAAAAATAAAGTATTGATTAGCTTCTGTTTTATAAATGCAAAAAGTTTGAAACTTCTAAATAAGTAATAGATTTTTTTGCAAGACTTATATCGTCGGTTGACAAGTAAAACTCATTAGGTACAGTTTTATGGGAAATTAACTTTTATACACTATGATGCCCAAATATTAACAATATTTATGAAATAAATATTGTAGGTAATATATAACTAAACTTATTTATTTTATTAATCCAAAATATCACATTGATATCTCGATAAATAGAATTTTAATAAAGTAAACTAACTAAAACTTTACTATCTCAAATTCGCTGCAGTGTCGCTTAATGAGTGTTACTTGTCAATAGACGATATATTTCATGCTTTTACGCTGAATGCTTGATTTTGCGCTTGAATGTTGACTTTTAAGCAGGGCTGTGGAGTCGGAGTCGGAGTCGGAGTTGGAGCTCATTTTGGCTGGAGTCAGAGTCGGAGTCGGAAAAATTGTATCGACTCAGACTCCGGTTTAAAAAAAATCTTTCAAAGTTTCATAATTTTCATAAAGATTTTATAGATGTTACAAAACGATAAATCCCAGGATGCTCTGAAAGCTGTAGGATATCCAGACACAATGGGAATTGTAGTTTGCAACAACTGGAGGACAAGGAGTTTGACATGTTATTTTTAGGCCTTTAAAACAGTGATAAGCAATAGGGTATTTTGCTGCTTATCACTGAGAATCATATATCACCTCCTTTACGCTCTCCTCTACCTTCCCTTAAACTATATAACTTCATGATCCCCTAACTCCCGACTTAAATTGTGTGGCACTGTGCTACATATTCTTAGTAGAAAGCTAGGCGTGCCACCACCAAGCACCAAAGAGTTGCTCCACAAACAGAAAGACTGTAAGTATTCAATTAACTTTGTTTCTCTGGAGAGAGAGAGTATTAGAAAATTAGTGATTGAAGAAGCTGTTAAGTTCTTAACAGAGTGAACTATTTTGCAATCAATGTTTAATTCTTTTTTGAAAGAAATAAAGCAGTTACCAAGAAATTGGCAGTAAAAGACACCAAAACTAATCACACGAGCGAATTTCTCCAGGTCTTAGTAGAAAAGATTCTTAAAGAATATGAACTTAAAGAAGAACAAGTTCTTTCTGTCCTACTGACAATATTTCAAACATGATTTTGACAAATTCATAATGTTATTAGCGACTGCATAAGAGTTTATTGCATAACAAGAGTTCAGAAAAGTTGTTTGTTCAGAAATTGTTTTCTTATAAATATTGTTTAAAGCACTAAGTGGTTGTATTATTTGCATCATAGTGATGAAATAGCCAATGTTAACATTTTACTACAGTTATTTGTTGTTACAAACAAATAACTGTAGTAAAACAAACAACTATTTGTTGTTACAAATTGGTTACTTATGAAGGAGTCGGAGTCGGTCCATGATAAAATCAAGGAGTCGGAGTCGGAACAGCAGCTTAACGACTCCACAGCCCTGCTTTTAAGGCTCAAACTAATAGCGTAACGCTAGGGCACCTCTACAAAATATGCTAAATTTTCTAACGTTTACACAGATGCAAATTAAAAATAACTGGGGGATTGTTTAGTGCAGACTACTAGAAGACTCAAAAGTTTTTAACACCCTAAGGTATTTTTTGAAATTATATTAAACAAAGTAGCCGCAAAAAAAAAAAAAAAAAAAAAAAAAAGATTTTTGACACCATGTTTACAACACAACAGCTTTAATAACGTTTCCTTGACATTTGACAAAAATATGAAAGAAAATGTAGAAATTTGAATCGCTTTTATTATTTTGTTCTTCTTTCGTTTCAATTGCTTTCGTTTAAATCAGGCGATTGTAACGGCCATATTAAATCAATATATTTGGAAAATATTCGGTGTGGAAATTGTTGCCAATAAACTCCATTGCCACACATATTGTACAGGGTGTTGCACCATCTTGCTGAAGCTATATACTGGCAAAATAGCAAACCAATATCATGAAAGCAAACATAAAAATTTAATTAGAAAAGCTATAAACCAATAATGAAGTTGAGCAGTCATTTTAAACAAAATTATAAGCACCAATTACTCAAAACAGACTCCTAATAAATCTCATTTCAATTTGTTGACACTTCATTTCCTTATTCGCCTTGGCTATTAGTTTATGATTTAAAAGAAATATTTTAGTTTTAAAATATGTTTTTTAAATCATAATAACAGTGAGCACCACGAGAAGGTTAGCCATAGGACTTTGCTCACCGCCTTCGATAAGTTACACTTTGCCTCCTTTTCGAAACTAAACTAAAAAAGCCATTTAAATTTAGTTCAGCAGCTAAAATACCTCAAAACATAGCTATACAGTGTCAATACCTATTTTCACTAGTGTCATGTTTTGACATTCTACTCCATTAACTAAAAAAAAGAATAAAAAGTTGAACTAAAAAAAAAAATCAAACAAAAGTATTTACAAAGAAATATTCTTTTGTCTTTCAGTTCTCATTTTAACAATCAATGACTGAACCCCAAACTATTTTACCAGGCTCTCTAAATCTGGGTGCTTTGTTAAAACTGATGTAAACTTTTTTTTCAGAATTGGCTTGTTAGAAAATATAACAGACGATAGGTGCTTGTATATAAACCTGTTATCTTCTTCGGAAAACTCTTTCCGGATCCTTTTAAACACCATTTCCGGAGAAGGTGCAATAAAATCAACATCGTCATCACTAAACAATGTTAAATCTTCAGGCTCAAAACTTTTTCTTTTGTTTTCGTTTTCATTTTTTCGTCAAAGGTTATTGATCTTAGGAGAACTATTACAAGCAAAGCTACTGGTAATTTCTTATTCTTTCATTTTTACTTTTAAAACCTGATTAACTGGTTCGACTACCTGATTTTATTGCTCCTGTAGTCGAAGATGTAATCGATTATAATAACAATAACTATAATAATATTAGAAATAATGATAATAATAATAATAATAATAATAATAATAATAATAATAATAATAATAATAATAATAATAATAAAAGTATAAATATAAATAGAAATAATATCATTCATAATAATTATAATAGATATAACAATAATTATAATACTAATACTAATAATAATAAAAGTATAAATATAAATAATATCATTTATAATAATTATAATAGAAATAACAATAATTATAATACTAATACTAATAATAATAATAATAATAATAATAATAATAATTATTATTATTATTATTATTATTATTATTATTATTATTATTATAATAATAGTTATAACAATAATAGTAATAATAATAATAATAATAATAGTAATAATAATAATAATAATAATAATAATAATAATAATAATAACAATAATAATAATAATAATAGTATAAATAATAATAATAATAATAATAATAATAATAATAATAATAATAATAATAATAATAATAATAATAATAATAATAATAATAATTTTTATCATTATTGTTATTATTAATATTTTTATTATAACTTTTATTGTTGATATTATTACTATTTATATTGATACTCTTTTTATTACTGTTATCTTTATACTATTCTTATTCTTCTTATCATTTTTAATATTTTTATTATTATTATTAGTATTATTATTGTTATTATTATTCTTACAATAATTATAATACTAATACTAATAATAATAATAATAATAATAATAATAATAATAATAATAATAATTATTATTATTATTATTATTATTATAATAATAATAGTTATAACAATAATAGTAATAATAATAATAATAATAATAATAATAATAATAGTATAAATAATAATAATAATAATAATAATAATAATAATAATAATAATAATAATAATAATTTTTATCATTATTATTATTATTAATATTTTTATTATAACTTTTATTGTTGATATTATTACTATTTATATTGATACTCTTTTTATTACTGTTATCTTTATACTATTCTTATTCTTCTTATCATTTTTAATATTTTTATTATTATTATTAGTATTATTATTGTTATTATTATTCTTAGTATTATTACTCTTATTATTATTTATATCAATTTTGTTATGACTATCATTTTTATTTTTACTTATTAATATTATCATTATTATCATTATTATTATTATTATTATTATTATTATTATTATTATTATTATTATTATTATTATTATTATTATTATTATTATTATTATCATAGATGTAGTTATAATTCTTACAGTTGTTGTTCTTATTTTATTATTATTCTTATTTTTATTATTATTATTATTCTTATTGTTATTCTTCTCAATATTGTATTATTATTCTTATTTTACATAATATTATTATTATTACTATTTATTTTGTTACTATTATTGTTACTATTATCATTATGGCTAATATTATTAACTATAAATTTATTATTGCTATTTTTAATATTAATATTATTATTATTCTAATTGTTATTATTATTATTATTCTTTTTCATATCACTATTATTTTTATATTTATCATTGTTATTATTATTATCATTATTTTTCTTATCACTACCACTTTTAATTATTGTTAAAACTAGTTTCATTATTATTAATATTATCATTTTTATTCTTATTAATGTTATTATTATTTTCATTATTATAATCATTATTATTATTAAAGCTTTTTATATTGTTACTAATATATTTGATATTGTAAATATTATCATCATTATTAATATTCATATTGGTGTTGTTATTATTATTTTCATTATTATTCTTTAACTATCATCATTAAGATTGTTATTTTAAATTTTACAATTACCATTTTTGCTATTATTTTTGTTTTTAATTATTTTTTTGTTATTATTAATATTATTATTAATATTATTATAAGTTTTTATTTTTAATATCATCATTATTCTTACTATTTTTGTTATTAATATTATTATTACTATGAGTTTTGATTTTTATTATTATTAGTATTATCATTTTAATTGCTACTAATATTGCTTTTATTATTATTAGTATTATTATTATTATTTTTTATTATTATTATAATTCTTATTATTGCTATTATTTTTGGTATAATTGTTACTACTAATATTTTTGTTGTTATTACTATTGTTATTCCTTTTATTTCCTTTATATTTATCATTATTATTTGTTTTATTAATTTTATTATTGTAATTATTACTATAGTTGTTATAATATTGTTATAACTTTTATTGTTTTTATTATTATCATTCTATTTTACTTTTCATCATTACTAATTTTTTTATTAATATTTATATTAATATTGTTATTGTTTTTATTATTATTTTATTATTATTATTATTATTATTATCATTATTATTTTTATATTATTATTATTATTATCATTTTAACATTGTCATTATACTATTTCTATTATCTTTATTACTATTATTATATTTGTATTTTCATTGTTATTGTTTTTATTATTGTTATTATTATTATTATTATTATTATTATTATTATTATTATTATTATTATTATTATTATTATCATTAGTATTATGTTTGTTATTTATATTATTAATATTACTGTTGTTTTTATTATTATTATTACCATTAATCATATTATTATTACTGTTTTTATTATCATTATCATTATCATTATTACTATTATTATCATTATTATTATTATTATTATTATTAGTATTATTATCATTATTATTATTATTATTATTATTATTATTATTATTATTATTATATTTTTTATTTTTATTAGTAATATCACTATTAATGTTATCATTGGATAAAAGCTTTTCTACTCAACAGGTCTCAAAGAGTCATCCTTGGTGACACTCAATCGAATTGGTTACCTGTGACAAATGGAGTTCCGCAAGGATCAGTCTTGGGTCAAACTTTGTCATTCTCATCAATGATCTGCCGGATGTAATAAGCAAAGAAAACAGTTGTAAGATCTATGCTGATGACACTAAAATCCTAAGCATTGTCAACTCACTTGCTGCTCAACTTCAACTACAATCAGATATTGACCAAATTGTTCATTGGACTAAATCTTGGCTCATGGAGTTAAACGCAAAGAAATGCAAGGTCATGCACTTTGGTCAAAAAAATTAACTCCTTTCAAGTACTCAATGGAGGAATTAGGCCCTTGTTCAATAACGACTCGACTTATATTAGAAGCAACCACCTCTGAGCGTGACTTGGAAATTCAAATTACCAATGATCTTAAAGTAGAAACCCAATCCATCATTGCCTCATGTAAAGCAAATCAAATGCTAGGCATCCTAAAACACACTTTCCACTTGCAATTCCCGCTTGGAACCCTCATTTGGTGAAAGATGAACAAACTATTGAATTAATACAGCGCAGAACCACAAAAATACTAAACAAACTGAAAAAGTTAGACTACAAATCCAGATGTTTACAACTTTGCCTATCTTCTCTAGTTGAACATCCTAAAAGGGGTGACCTCATCCAAAAATATAAAGTTATTAATAACCTCGACATAGTCAATTGGCACTTTCCCGTCATCACAATTCCACCAAGAGCAAATCACAGAGAAAGACTTCATCGTGAGAAGTACAGCAACAACTTAGCTTGTTTCCACTTTTTTAAAAATCGCATTGCCAAGGCATGGAACATGTTACCAGATAAAGTAATTAGTTCTTCAACTGTCAACAGTTTTAAAGCAAACCTCGATAAGCTCTGTTACTACAGCTTGCAGCTTTCCTTAGTGAAAGTTGCAATATGAGCTTCACAAAAACTAACTGTAATCTGACACACTGTGAACCAGAGAGACCGCCAGGTTTTATGTTGTGTCACTCAACCAAAACCTTTTTCATTAGCTTAGTATTAGTCTATATTGATCATTAAAAATGTTTTTAAAATCAAAATCGCGTGTTAACATGTTAAAAATGATAATTAAAAGCCTAGAATAAATGCTTAAAGCGTAAGTCTTATGCAAGAATAAAAAAAAACAACGGGTGTCTTCTATCAACTGATACAAATAACTTTTACTTATACTTATTTAACAATTAGATACTGTGAAATCAACTTAAAAAAAAAAAAAGTTTACAATAACTTTTTCAAAAGGTTGCATTTTAAATTACATTTTTCTCAAAATTACATATTTTTTATAAAACCATGTCATTTGAAACAAGACACCTGTGTTATTTTTTGGATTTAATTAATGTTTTTAATCATTAGCTAGCAGCAGCCATTTTCATTTAAATTTCATTTAATAAACGAAAATGGCTGTTGCTAGCTCATCGACTGCTATCTTTGAACGAAATGACTTTTGCTGCTGCTGGGAATTTTTTGGAGCGAGGTCCAAGTCTTTATACCATGTAAATTTAACAATAGAAGATCTGATGAAGCTGTATATATATCCTGGGTATTCCCTTGAAATTTGTAATTACCCAACTGTAGTTTGCTCTAGTTGTAGATGAAACCTTTACTTGATGAAGTCAGGAAATACACCTCGTGGGGAGAGAGAGTATCAAAGGTAATTCTCATATTTAAAAAAATGAAAATATTTTCTAAACTCATTAACTTAATTAAAGTGTTATTATAAAGTAAGCCTATTAATCTCTAAAAAATATATTGTTTTTTTTTTTTTACCTTTTTATTTAAAAAACCATACCACTATTTATATTAAATCATTCATTGTAATGAAGCATTTATATTTATATAATTATGTATTTAAATACCACTTTTGAAGGTTGAGTGGAAAATGCTGACCAGGAATTCAGCTTCAATGCTCCAAAGTAGTGAAACAGAACCAATCATATCTTCTTCACCAGATAACTTAAAGCTCTGTGGAAAATGTTTCTCAATGTTAGCACCTGGACACACCCACAACTGTTCTTCTTCAGTTGCTGTAACAAACTTGATCTCTCTTGCCAAGAGTTTGGGAAGCATTCAAGCTGAACAAGAAGCTTCAGATTTACTAAAAGATAAGATGAAAGCTGACTGCATTCCAAAAAGAGCAACTTTTTCTTTATCAACTGGTGGAAACCCATTGGTTGTAACTGTTGGATGTCCTGCCAACAAGGCAAATCGAAGAACAGTAAAACAAGTATCTTTACAGGTTATAAAAGAACTTCAAGTAATATTGGAACTTTCTATTAACAACGCCGAACAAGTTAATATCTTCTCTTCGGAAAGGATTAGGGAATAAGACTGCTGTGGAACCTAATATTTTTGGCAAATTTAATGATCTTGAGGAATCCATATTACATTTTTATAATGTAGAAAAGGTAATTTATAGGTATTAATCACAAAAGTGCACTTTCAGAATGTTCTAACATTTTTTATGAATATATTTTATATGTAAAGAGAAAGAGATCCTCCACCATGAATTTGTGATGGCTACACATACAAATATTGTAACTATATGTGTAACCATTATAAGTCAGGCGCTTAGCTACCCTATAGCAAGAGTAGGCACAGCCTAAGGGCCCGTCGAAAAAGGGCCCAAACGTCGACATTACTCAAAGTTTTGAGTTTGTATTTATTACTGTATTTTTATTCAAAATCATGACTGAAATCAATTATGTATCTAAAATTTTACAAAAAAAAGATGTGGATTTAAGTACGGCAGTTTTTGCATTAGAAAATTTAAATATTAAACTAAAATTATTTCAAGACTCATATGAAGAATTTAAAATGGAAGCTAAATGAAAACTTGTGGAAAGTTGATTCGCGTTTTACATGTAAACAACGAAGATTTGTTAAACGTCATTTTGATGAATTATCATCAGATTATCGTTTTAGTAACAGTGAAGAAATATTCAAGGTAAATGTTTTTTATTATACACTTGACAAAATAATTGTCCAAATCGATAAACGTTTCACCGGAATGAGAACTATCAACCATTATTTTGCATTTCTTGAGCCTAAGAATATATTAACGATGTAGCAACAAAATATGGTAAAAGCTTGTGATACACTTTGCAGCAAATATCCAGAAGTATTTACATCCAACCTGGCTAATCAATTTGTCCAACTTACCACATTATTAAAACTAGATTTAAATCACACAATGACAATTAAACAGCTAGCTGAAATAATGACAACCAAATATAGTGTATTGGAAAGTGATTTTTCCGAAATTTACATGACAGTTCTTTTATTTTTCACATTACCCGTAACGGTTGCAAGTGTGAAGAGAGGTTTTAATAAATTTAAAATAATTAAAGATTACAAAAAAAAATGCAACCACTCAAAGCAGAGTAAATCATCTTGCATTACTAGCCATAGAGCATAAAACAGCATCAACAATGGATGTTAAAGAAGTTGTGAATATCTTTGCAAATGCAAAAGCTTGAAAAAAAGTTTTTTAATATTATGTACTTTGTAAGTGTTTTTTATTCTGTGTTCTTTTCTGTAATAAAAATAAACTATTGAATTTATAATATATTTACTGAATTTACTTTTTTTATAAAATAAACTTACCTTAAGGGGGCCCCTCAGGGGATATTGCCTATGAGCCTGAAACTTTTAGCTACTGTTATAAGTTAAGTAACTTTTTTTGTAAAATTAAGTGCAGCTAATATTAAATTGACTAATATATAAATTAGAAATTTTTGTTATCTTTTTTGTGTAAAATATATTTAATTTTTTTGTGTTAAATCTTTAATCCCTAAGCTTTCCCAATCTGGAGATGCTTCAACAAGTCGTTGAATGTGAAGGCTATTTTTTAGTGTATAAATAAATAATGGCATTATTTAAATATTTTACAGATAGTTTTCCTAGATAGTGAAGATGCAAAAGTTTTAAAGGATCTTGTGTATGTTCAAGAGACATCATCTTTCATACTGGATTTGATAAATCAACGTGCTCTAGACCTTCATTCAGCATTTGTACGAATTTCTATGGATGGTAAAGGATCTTTTTTGAAAGTTATAATCAATGTCTTTGATGCAAATGAAAGTACAAAGTTTGCAATTTACATGAATAGTGGTGTTCAGCATTGTCAAATTCTTGCAATAGTTGAAGATATTCCTGATACAAACCATAACTTAAGAATAATATTAGAAAAACTCAATTTGCAAGATGTCAAGTTTTTTGCAGCATTTGATTTAAAGTGTGCCAACGCTGTTTTTGGTCTGTCAGGCCATGCAGGAAAAAGAGCTTGCCTGTGGTGTGAAGGGTTGAGAAATGAAGAATGTGGAAAACTAAGAACTCTTGATTATTGGTATGAAAAATATGTTGTGGAAAATAACTCCAAGAAATCTAACATGCAACATTATATGAATGTGATATATCCAAGGATTCTCTACCTAGAGGAGAATCCAGATACTCTAATCCAGCATTTAGTACCACCTCTTGAATTGCATCTTTGATTGGGGTTGTATCTACTTTAGGATGTCTGCTTATGGATACTTGGAATGAATTTGATGACTGGCTGAAAACTAAAAACGTTCTTCAGAGAGGGTACCAAGGTAGAGGTTGGGGTGGAAATAATTCCAACTAGATCTTGAAAAACCTGGATGAGCTTGATAAATTTTTTACATCTCAGGTTCCTCAACTTAGACCTATAGTTCAGTGCATGAAAGACTTTAAAAAAGTTAAGGATTCTTGTTTTGGTCAAACTCTTAAGTCAGATTATAAATTAGCATTTGCTAAATTAAAAAACTCCTTCCTATCTACCCAAGATCTTGCACAGGTTCTAGGGGAAGAAATTTCAGTAAATTGGAAGTTTCACATTTTGCTGTCTTGTTCAGCCCTTTGTTGAATACCA